>NC_045956.1:187097015-187164592 GCF_010909765.2 Amblyraja radiata
CTTTGATCAGGCCGCATTTGGAGTATTGCATGCAGTTCTGGTCACCCCCATTACAGGAAGGATGTGGAGGCTTTGGAGAGGGTGCAGAGGAGGTTTCCTAGAATGATGTCTGGATTATACGGTTTCAGCTGCAGGGTGAGTTTAGATAAACGGATGGAGCGGAGACTTGATAAACATATATAGAACTATGAGAGGCATATGGTGGAAATGTCCAACCCTAGAGGACACAGCTATAAGGTGAGAGGGGGGGGAAGGTTAATGGTGATATGTGGGGCAGGTTTTTGTACACAGAGGGTGGTGGGGGTCTGGAACCCACTGCCATGGGTGATGGTGGAGGCAGATACGATAGTGGTGTTAAAGAAGCTTTTAGATAGACACATGGGAGTGTAAGAAATAGAGGAATATGGCCCATGTTTAGGCAGATGAGATCAGTTAAACTTGGTATCAAGGCCTACCGGGAGGAGGTGGCTGATCTAGCACTCTGGTGCCAGGATAGCCTCCTCTTGAACATCAAAAAAATGAAGGAGCTGGTCATGGACTTTAGGAGGGCACATCATCCGAGGACGTACACTCCATTGAGGATAAATGGGGATCCTGTGGATAGGGTGAACTGTTCGGCCGAACGCACTATGGGAACTTCACTCACCCCCCTGCAGGAACTATACAACAGGAGGTGCAACTCCAGAGCAAATAAAATTGTGGGAGACCCCTTCCACCCCTGCAACGGACTGTTCCAGCTGCTACGGTCAGGCAAACGCCTCCGTTGCCATGCTGTGAGAACTGAGAGGTTGAGAAGGAGTTTCTTCCCAGAGGCCATTCGGACTGTAAACGCCTATCTCACCAGGGACTAACTCTACTGCACGTTTTTCCTTCCATTATTTATTATGTAAAAGAATATGTGTGTTATGATTGTGTTTATTGGTTGTCTTTTGCACAAAAGTCCGCGAGCATTGCCACTTTCATTTCACTGCACATCTCGTATGTGTATGTGACAAATAAACTTGACTTGACTTGACTTGACTATCATGTTTGGCACAGACCTTGTGGGCAAAAGGGCCTGTTCCTATGCTGTACTGTTCTATGTACCCACCACCCACTGTGTAAAAACGTTTTCCTTCGGGTTCCTATTAAATCTTTCTCCTCTCACCTTAAACAATATCCTCTGGTTCTTGATTTCCCTATTCTTGTTAAAGGATTCTGTGCATTCACCCTAGCTATACCCCCATGATTCTATACTCCTCTATAAGATCACCCCTCATCCTCCTGTGTTCCAAGGAATAAAATCCTAGCCTGCCCAACCTCTCCCTGTAGCTCCAGCCCTCGAGTCCCAGTAACATCCTCGTAAATGTTCTCTGTATAATTTCCAGCTTAACAACGTTTCCTATATCAGGGCGACCAAATCTGAATACAATATTCCAAATGTGGCCTCACCAACTGTCACATCTTAGCTTAAGATGTGTAATGATAAAACACTCACGAGATTTACGGGTTACATTCATTTAACGTGTGTTTATCGTCTCCACTATTCATGTCCTCCCGCCTTGGCTTACACAGCGCACATCCGATCTGACCTCCAAGTCAGCTGATACAAAGGTCAAGATATTTGCATATCATTATCATGACTCCTAGTCTCATACCAGACTCATCGTCATGACATCCCTCCTTTACCAGAATTAAACCTCAAATTAATACGTGTCCTTTCCTATATACTTTCCAATTAGACTCTTACAAAGCATATTTGCGCTTCTTTGTGTTTTCATTTGTGTTCCAATTACTCACAAAACAACTGCATTAAAATAGCTGCACAATTAAAACAATTCATTACCCGTAAAAAATAATAATGCTTAATTAGCCAAATACACCGCGGCCTATGAACTACTAACTAAATACTTGTACAAAGATAAAACACGATCAGTTACATGTTATTAATTACTTTCAAATAATGTTTTTCTTCCAGCTTCCTTCAACTGAATTCTGTGATCTTTCTTCTATCTAAACTTAATTAATGTGTTTTGCTTCATGAACGTGGTCTTTCTGCTGCAAAGTTTCCATTTCCCATATTTCACAATAAGCTCAATACAAAAAAAAAATCCATATTTTACAATAAGCTCAATACAATACAAAATCATCGTATCACTTGGGGACTCTCCTTTCCTATTTTGGTCTACCAGCTGGCGCAGGAGCATCTGAGCCTGTTGAAACTGCCAAGGTGTTGTCACCCAGACGCCGTTGTAGAGACACCAAACGTTGTGAATAAATGGCTTCTTTATTTAGGCATTATAGTTTAGGTATACGTTTGGTATTCTAACACAAAAGTATTTGTTGCTGCAGTGAGGCACGTCTGTTGACTCGTGGGCTCGAGCTGAGCTTCTGCTGATGTGGCAGGACACTCCCCTTAACTCATGATGTCACGTTCCCACCAAGCCTGTCACGTGACAGTCCCCGTTCTGATGACGAGGGTTCAACAGTAAGTTGTCTGACCATCAGGTGGCGCCACACCATCTCTGCTCACCACCTGTGTTGCAGCGTGCTGCCTCTGGAACTCTGGTCACCGCCTCAGGAATGCTGGTTGTCTCAGAAACACCAGTCACCGCCTCAGGGACGTCGTCTGGCCCCTCTGAATCGGTACCTCTTGGTGGATTTTGGGCCACCTCGTTTTGAGAGTCTCTGGACATGTACTTTTTGACACTCGATACCTTTCTCTTGTAGATAACACCTTCTGGAGACTTTGCCTTACATAATGGTAAGGAGTGTCTATCTTACTGCCATCATCTTGCCTCACAAGCAGGTCATCGCCAGGAATTATTTCAGAGTGCTTGGATCCTCCTTTCAAGTCAGCCTACCATTTTGCCGCACCTTTCCTTTCGGCATCACGGTCTCTCAGCTCTTGGTCTCCCGTGATCTCTCGCACTTCTGGCATTTTCGTGCGGATTTTTCTTCCCAACAAGGTTTCTGCTGGGCTTTTTCCTGTCGTTGAGTGGTTGCCCGATATATAGCCACATATGCTAGCAGTGCCTCTTTCCAGATTTTCCCTTTGGCATGGGCGATCCGTCTGTCTCCTCTTCTCTATGGACTGGTTTTGTCTCTCTACTTCTTCGTTAGCTTGTGGCCATTTAGGAGTCACCTTGTGATGATGGATGCCTGTGATTCTCATGTACTCAGCAAACGTCTCGGAAATAAACTGTGGCCCGTTGTCGGAGTGCAATGTAACAGACAACCCGTGTCTGGCGAAGATCTCTGCTAATGCTTGTACAGTCTTTTCCGCTGTAGTTGACTTAATCACTGCATACTCGTAGTTCCTGCTATAGTAGTCTACCATAATTGATTAACCTGTTGGAAGTGGTCCAAGAAAGTCAACTGTTACGTCAACCCAAGGTCTTGTTCTTCTTCTTATCGAGTCCACACACAAGATTAGAAGTTGTTCAGCCAGAGCTGAACACACTTCTCGGCATCTGCACAATGGTGTCTGTCTTGCGCTTCTTGTGCGTCTTGTGCGTGGTGGTGGAAAGATTGGTTGAAACAGGGCCGCGACGTGAACGCTCTTTCCTTGACCCCAAGGTCTTGTTGACAACTTTGTACTTCTAGTTGGTTCTGGTGGGTTGCTCCTGCTTGTGATTTAGCATCCGTGACAGATCTTGACAAATTTTTTGGCATCTTTCTCACAACCTGGCTCCGCAAATTTTGTTTAGTACCAACGATGCCAAAATGTTTTTCATGAGCCAATGACACGATCCTTGGTCGTAGTGCCTGCGGGATCACCAATCTGCTACCTCTCAGCACACACTGATCACCTACACAAAATTCATCTTTTATGGGAACATATGCTTTGTAAGGGCATTGATCCCATTGCCCACTGTGCATACGCTCTCTGATATCTTTGAGTTCAGGATCATATTCTGAATTGCGCCGAAGCGCACAAAGTTCTCAGTTTCCATCTCTAGCGTGGATGTTGCTCCCAGCTGTTCATCCTTCACCAATCTCGACAGCAGGTGTTTGCTATCCCTGCAATGTGGACTACTTTGTCCTTGTACTGTTGGAGTCTCAGCACCCAGCGTTCTATTCTGGCACGTGATTTAGACTTTGTTGAATAGATCACTTCCAGCGGCTTGTGATCTGTAACGAGTTTAGTTAACACGAGCTTCAACCTCCTGTCATGCTCTTCATGAATTGATGTATAGACGAAGACATCATCTGATATGTTTGTTACTCCTGGCCAGTACCGCCATTCAATGTGATCATGGCTGATCATCCCCAATCAGTATCCCATTCCTGCCGTCTCCCCATATCCCCTGACTCCGCTATCTTTAAGAGCCCTATCTAGCTCTCTCTTGAAAGTATCCAGAGAACCGGCCTCCACTGTCCTCTGAGGCAGAGAATTCCACACTCATAACTCTCTGTGTGAAACAGTGTTTCCTTACCTCCGTTCTAAATGGCTAACTCCTTATTCTTAACTGTGGCCCCTGGTTCTGGACTCCCCCAACATCGGGAACATGTTTCCTGCCTCTAGCGTGTCCAAACCCTTAATAATCTTCTATGTTTCAATAAGATCCCCTCTCCTTCGAAACTCCAGAGCATACAAGCCCAGCCGCTCCATTCTCTCAGCATATGACAGTCCCACCATCCTGGGAATTAACCTTGTAAACCTATGCTGCATTCCCTCAATAGCAAGAATGTACTTCCTCAAATTAGGGGACTAAACCTGCACACAATACTCCAGGTGTGGTCTCACTAGTGTCCTATACAACTGCAGAAGGACCTCTTTGCTCCTATACTCAATTCCTCTTGTTATGAAGGCTAACATGCCAATCACTTTCTTCACTGCCTGCTGTACTTGCATGCTTACCTGTATCTCTGGTTTACCTGTGTGTCTAGTCTACCTGTGTGTCTAGTCTACCTGTGTGTCTGGTCTACCTGTGAGTGCTCTCTGCCCAGTGTGGTCTACATGTGTGTCTGGTCTACCTTTGTCTCTGCTCCCTATCTCAGTGTGGTCTACCTGTGTGTCTGTGGCTGGCATGAGGGGCACAGATCCCTGTGCCCAGCTGTCGGTGCCAGTGGCCATGGGTTCTGTGTCCTCGTGCCACGAGTGGTCCAGGGCCACGTTACTCTCGCCGCTGTCGTGGTTCAGGAATCGCCACTCGATGATCTGGAGGATGGCTTCCTTGGCCTGGGCAATGGTGAACGGCATCAGCTGTGGGAGACAAGTGGGGCCGTCACACACACGCACAGCGCACCGCACCGTTACACTGGGCCCACACAGGGCGCACACACACACACACACACACACACACACACACACACACACACACACACACACACACACACACACACACACACACACACACACACACACACAAACAAACATGGCACTGTCCCCCTGGGGCCCACACACATACACAGTGCACACACACACCGCATCAAACCAGAAAGGGGGGGGGGCGGGGAGATAGAGGGTGTGGGGGGAGAGACGTAGGGCAGGCAGAGAGGAGGGTAGAGGGAGATTGGGAAGTGGGGCGGGGGGGGAGAGAGGAGGCGTGGGGGCATAGAGAGGTGTGGGGGGGGGGGGGGAGAGGAGAGGGAGAGAGAGGAGGGGGGAGTGACGGGGGCTGGGGAGAGTGAGTGGGGGTGCAGATGAGAGAGGGTGGGGGGAGAGGGGTGCATTACTGTGATTCTCCCGTGGGCTGAGGGGGATTTGGACAGTGACCGTTTGGGACTGATTCATGCACAGGTTCGGGATCATTATTCTCATCTGTACCGAGGTACAGGGAAGAGCTTTGTTTTGGGTGATTTCCAATCAGATCAGATGAAACTATACTGTATATAAACACAACCAAGACACTCAAGTACAACAGGTAGAACAAAGGGGACGATACAGAGTGCAGAATACAGTTCTTAGCATCGTAACGCATCAGTTCCAGAGACAAAGTCCAATCTCCAAAACACACATGTAAACGCACACCTCCGGATTCAGGAACAGTTTCTTCCCAGCTATTATCAGGCAACTGAACCATCCCACAACAATTAGAGAGCAGTCCTAACTATTATCTACCTCATTGGTGACCATCGGACTATCTTTGATCGGACTTTGCTGGATTTACCTTGCACTAAATGTTATTCCCATGTCTATACACTGAAAATGGCTCTATCATAATCATGTATAGTCTTTCTGCTGACTGGATAGCACACAACAAAAGCTTTTCACTGTACCTCGGTACATGTGGCAAAAATTAAACTGAACTGAAACTGATAAGGTAGTTTGAAAGATTGAGCTGTGGTGTAGTTGAGGGAAGGATCCAGCTGATGGAAGGCATAGGAAATGTGGAGAGGGATGTGGGCCAAACACAGGCACATGGGACTCGCTTCAATGGTCGGCATGGACGCTTTGGGCCAAAGGGTCTGTTTCCGTGCTGTGCGACCTGGCAACTTATTTGGAGAACTGGGCTCAGATTTGGTCACCTTGCTGTCGGAAATATGTCATGAAGCTGTAAAGGGTGCGGAGAAGGTTTATGAGGATGTTGGCAGGACACAAGGACCTGAGCTACAGGGAGAGGTTGGACAAGCTTGGAGCGCAGGAGGCTGAAGGGTTCAGTTTAGAGATACAGCATGGAAACAGGCCCTTCAGCCCACTGAGTACACAGACCATCCCATTTACACTAGTTGTATGTTATCCCACTTTCTCATCCACTGCCAACACACTTCTTAATAAGTGAGTTTGGTATTCCAACTGCACATGCCCAAGTCATCGGTCATTCGTGATAAACCGACCTGTGTTTCATCCGTCGTCGGGATCGAACTCGGGTCTCCGGCTGGTGAATTGCTGCTTAACCGTCCGTGTCCCAATCCGAGTGTCCCATCATTATCCGGGGGCGGCCGGAGACGTCCGGGATGACCCTGGACTGATGGGACACTGACCCAGAGCAGTGGAGGCCTCAGGCTTACAGCCACTGTGGAGAAGAACCACCAACTCCAGTCCAACTCCCAAGGAACCCGATCCCTGAAGGGCCGGGGACTGTCAGCTGCAACTCTCGCCTAATCCGGTGGCTGTCGGTTAATCCCCTCGGTGCCGGCGAAAGCCGAGCACCAGTCATCAACGGGGATACACACAAAATGCTGAAGTAACTCAGCGGGTCAGGCAACAATCCTGGGAAGTGTCTCGACACAGAACTACACCTATTCTTAGGGGAACGTCACCTATTCCTTGGGGAACGTCACCTAGGGGAAGAGAGAAAGAAGAGTGGAGAGAGAAGAGATAAAAGAGAGGAGGAGAGCGAAGGGAGGGAGAGAAGGGAGATAGAGAGGAGGGAAGAGAGAATGGGGAGACGGGAGCGTGGGGTTCATTTTCCCACACAAGCCATAGGTGACTGGGCAATCTGAACCCAAGCACCAAGTTGAAAGCGGCTGAAGGTGTGCAGCTCCCCTCTCCCAAGGCCACCCTCCGCGGGCTGCGGGTCGGGTGGAGCGGAGGTTTGGGACAATATTCATGCCTTCACAGTGATGTGATGGAAGCGGGGGTCTGAACCAATTGCTGACAAGTCCTGCCTCCCGGCAACGCCAAGTCCGTTATTGGACTTTTCTGTTGAGTGGCAGTCAATCCTTTGGCCTGTAGGCGACGCCGCCTTTCGGGTAGGTGGCATTTCGACAGAGCGGCCATTCGGTAAGTTTGCTTTTAGGCGACACAGCTTTTCGGTTAGTCGGCTTTTAGGCGTCCCATCCTTTCGGTTAGTAGGCGTTTCGTCTTCGTAATCTTTCGGTTTATTGCCGTTTCGGCCTTGTTTCCATTCGGTTCTTTGGCTTCGACTTCTTTGCTTCGGCCTCTCGTCCGTCGGCACCACGTCCGCACACGATTCCTGATGTTGGGGGAGTCCAGAACCAGGGGCCACAGTTTAAGAATAAGGGGTAAGCCAAGATGAACGAAGATGAAGCTGCACACAGGGAGTTGTGAGTCTGTGGAATTCTCTGTCTCAGAGGGCGGTGGAGGCAGGTTCTCTGGATACTTTCAAGAGAGAGCTAGATAGGGCTCTTAAAGATACCGGAGTCAGGGGATATGGGGAGAAGGCAGGAACAGGGTACTGATTGTGGATGATCAGCAATGATCACATTGAATGGCGGTGCTGGCTCGAAGGGTCGAATGCCCTACTCCTGCACCTATTGTCTATCGAGCTGGAGTTAGCACTTCTTCTCCACACTGGCTGTAAGCTTGGGCCACCACTGCTCCGGGCCGGTGTCCCATCAGTCCAGGGTCACCCCGGACATCTCCGACCGCCCCCGGACAGGGATGGGACACTCAGGATGGGACGGGGATGGTCCACTAGCAATTCAACAGCGTCGCAGTGCCAGAGACCCGGGTTCGATCCTGACTGGGTGAAACGCAGGTCTGTACACACGCAGTAGCTCGGCTGCCGAGAATGTCTCTCCACCGGTCCAGTCTCTCCCCCTGTCTCCCAATCGCATCTGCCCCCTCTCTCTCACTGTTACACCCCACTCTCCCGTTGTCTGGCACCCCCGTTCCTCAGATTAAATATATTTTTACACTTAAATTATGAATAAAGATAACAAAATGTTTCCAACACAAGTAATATTTTCTTATTCTTGTAGCAAATACATTAAGGATTCAATTCTTTAACTTTTTGAATATCTCATAATTGCAGATGAATGAACTAAACTGGAACTGGGACTGTGTACGTAGTGTGTGAATAGCAGATTAATTATTTGGTAGAATAGTTAACAATTTATACACAGTTTATGCAGCCAGCGCTTCATTCACTTTTTCTTCATCACAAATGCCCTGTGACAAATCCCATGATTCCTTGTGTTTTTTTGCAATACCAAACTCGCTTATTAATCCTGATCTCTGGGGAATGTGATGGAACTGATAGATTTTGTTTCTAAAAGTGAAATATATTCAGTGATTCAGTGTGGAAACAGGCCCTTCGGCCCAACTTGCCAACACCAATCAACATGTCCCATCTACACTAGTCCCACATGATTGTGTTTGGCCCATATCTCTCCAAACCTGCCCTATCCTTGTACCTGTCCAACTGGATCTAACTGGAAGGGTCTGTTTCCGCACTGTATCTCCAAACTAAACTTAAACCTATGTCCTCTGGTCCTCGATTCAACTACTCTTGGCAAGAGACTCTGTGCATCTACCTGATCTATTCCTCTCATGATTTTATCCACCTCTATAAGATCACCTCTACACTCCAAGGAATAGAGTTCCAGACTGCTCAACCGCTCCAGAGAGTTCAAACCGTCGAGGCTTGGCAACATCCTCATAAACCCTTTCCAGCTTGACAAAATCTTTCCTATAACATGGTGCCCAGAACTGAACGCAATACTCTAAATGCGGTCTCACCAACGTCTTAGAAAAGACATTAAGGGGTTGGACAGGCTAGATGCAGGCAGATTGTTCCCGATGTTGGGGAAGTCCAGAACAAGGGGTCACAGTTTAAGGATAAAGGGGAAATCTTTTAGGACTGAGATGAGAAAAACATTTTTTACACAGAGAGTGGCGAATCTCTGCCACAGAATGTATTTGAGGCCAGTTCATTGGCTATATTTAAGAGGGAGTTAGATGTGGTCCTTATGGCTAAGCAGGTACAGGATACTGAGTTGGATGATCAGCCATGATCATATTGAATGGCGGTGCAGGCTCGAAAGGCCGAATGGCCTACTCCTGCACCTATTTTCTATGTTTCTACATGCAACATGACCTCCCAACATCCACACTCAAAACTCTACCTGATGAAGGCCAATGTGCCAAAATCATATTTGACCACATATCGACCTGCGACTCCACCTTCAAGGAACCATGCATCAACACTCCGAGATGCCTCTGCTCTACAACACTCCCCAGAGCCTTACCATTCACTGTGTGGGTCCTGCCCATGTTAAACTTCTCAAAATGCAGCACCTCTTGGGATCATCGCTTTCTTGTTCCTCAGCTCCACCCATATAGCCTCTTCGGAGATGAACCGTCCGTAGTGTCATATCTGACCACTGCCATCGACATTCTCCTTAACCAACAATGCAACTCCCCCTCCTCTTTTTCCCTCACCCCTGTCTCTCCTGAAGCCCCTGTACCCTGGAACATTGAGCTGCCAGCCGTGCCGCTCTCTTAACCAGGTTTTGGTAATTTATGGAACATACAACAGTCCAGCGTTTGTGCTGAGCATGGTGTTGTTCAACTGCCTCGTCTGCCTGCACATGATCCATATCCCTCCATTCCCTGCAGCTCCATGTGCCAATCTAAAAGCCTCTTAAACACCACTATTGTATCTGCTTCCACCACCATCCCCAGCTGCGAGTTCGAACCCCCCACCAACCTCTGTGTAAAAACACCCACATCACTTTTAAACTCTTGCCATACAGTTATGTCCTGGAGTCTTTGACATTTCCATCCTGGAACAATGGTTCTGACTGTCTACCGCATCTAGGTCTCTCAAGAATGTATACCTCTATCAGACCTCTCAGCCGCCAACGTTCCAGAGAAAACAATCCAAGGCTACCCACCCTCTGCTTACTTGCAAGACCTTAGAGTCATACAATGTGGAAACAGGTCCTTCGGCCCAACTTGCCCACTCCGGCCAACATGTCCCAGCTGCACTAGTCCCACCTGCCTGCATTTGGCCTGTATTCCTCCAAACCTGTCCTATCCATGGCCCATATAGTGCCATATAGCTATAGAGCAGACAAACAGGCCATTCGACCCACCTTGTCCATGCTGTCCACGATGCCTCTCCACACTGAGCCCCTTTGACCACATTAGGCCCCATCCCCCTCTGCCTTTCCAACCATTTGCATGTTCAATTGCCTTTGAAACGTTGTGTGAATACACGTGTAATGGGGCGCCACATATCGATCATTTTATTTGGAGTTAGAGTTAGAGTCACCCAGCACAGAAACAGGCCCTTCGGCCCAACTCATCCATGCTCTCCTAGGTACCCACCTGACATAAACCCATTTGCTGATGTTTGGCCCATATCACCCTAAATCTTTCCTGTCGATGTACCTGTCCAAATGTGTAGGATGGAACAGCTGGTTAAAACCGATGATAGACACAAAAAGCTGGAGTAACTGAGCGGGACAGGCTGCATCTCTCGAGAGAAGGAATTCCGTCTCTCCAGAGATGCTGCCTGTACATCTGAGTTACTCTAGCTTTCTGTGTCTACCTGTCCAAATATATTTTAAATGTTGTTACAGTCCCTGCTCAACTACCTCCTCAGGCAGATTGTTCCATACATCCTCCCCCCTCTGTGAAAAAGTTGCCCTCGGGTTCCTATTAAATGGGGCAGCGCAATGGTGCAGCGGGTAGTCCTGCTGCCTCGCTGAATCAGAGACCCGCATTCGATCCTGACCTTGGGTGCTGTCTGTGTAGAGTTTGTACGTTCTCCCTGTGACCACAGGGGTTTCCTCCTGGTGCTCCAGTTTCATAGAAACATAGAAAATAGGTGCAGGAGTAGGCCATTCGGCCCTTCGAGCCTGCACTGCCATTCAATATGATCATGGCTGATCATCCAACTCAGTATCCTGTACCTGCCTTCTCTCCATACCCCCTGATCCCTTTAGCCACAAGGACCACATCTAATTGGCCTCAACTACCTTCTGTGGCAGAGAATTCCAGAGATTCACCACTTTCTGTGTGAAAAATATTTTCCTCATCTCGGTCCTAAAAGATTTCCCCCTTATCCTTAAACTGTGACCCCTTGTTCTCGACTTCCCCAACATCGGAAACAATCTTCCTGCATCTAGCCTGTTCAACCCCTTAAGAATTTTGTAAGTTTCTATAAGATTCCTCCTCAATCTTCTAAATTCTAGCGAGTACAAACCGAGTTTATCCAGTCTTTCTTCATATGAAAGTCCTGACATCCCAGGAATCAGTCTGGTGAACCTTCTCTGAACTCCCTCTATGGCAAGAATGTCTTTCCTCAGATTAGGAGACCAAAACTGTACGCAATACTCCAAATGTGGTCTCACCAAGACCCTGTACAACTGCAGTAGAACCTCCCTGCTCCTATACTCAAATCCTTTTGCTATGAATGCTAACATACCATTCGCCTTCTTCACTGCCTGCTGCACCTGCATGCCTACTTTTAATGACTGGTGTACCATGACACCCAGGTCTCGTTGCATCTCCTCCTTTCCTAATCGGCCACCATTCAGATAATAGTCCCCTTTCCTGTTTTTGCCACCAAAGTGGATAACCTCACACTTATCCACATTAAACTGCATCTGCCATGCATTTGCCCACTCCCCCAGCCTATCCAAGTCACCTTGCAGCCTCCTAGCATCCTCCTCACAGCTAACACTGCTCCCCAGCTTCGTGTCATCCGCAAACTTGGAGATGTTGCATTCAATTCCCTCGTCCAAATCATTAATATATATTGTAAATAGCTGGGGTCCCAGCACTGAGCCTTGCGGTACCCCACTAGTCACTGCCTGCCATTGTGACAAGGACCAGTTTACTCCTACTATTTGCTTCCTGTCTGCCAGCCAGTTCTCTATCCACATCAATACTGAACCCCCAATACCGTGTGCTTTAAGTTTGTATACTAATCTCTTATGTGGGACCTTGTCGAAAGCCTTCTGAAAGTCAAGATATAACACATCCACTGGTTCTCCCTTATCCACTCTACTAGTTACATCCTCGAAAAATTCTATAAGATTTGTCAGACATGATTTACCTTTCATAAATCCATGCTGACTTTGTCCAATGATTTCACCACTTTCCAAATGTGCTGTTATCCCATCTTTAATAACTGATTCTAGCAGTTTCCCCACTACCGACGTTAGACTAACTGGTCTGTAATTCCCCGTTTTCTCTCTCCCTCCCTTTTTAAAAAGTGGGGTTACATTACCTACCCTCCAATCCTCAGGAACTACTCCAGAATCTAAAGAGTTTTGAAAAATTATCACTAATGCATCCACTATTTCCGGGGCTACTTCCTTAAGTACTCTGGGATGCAGTCTATCTGGCCCTGGGGATTTATCGGCCTTTAATCCATTCAATTTACCTAACACCACTTCCCGGCTAACCTGGATTTCACTCAGTTCCTCCATCTCATTTGACCCTCGGTCCCCTGCTATTTCCGGCAGATTATTTATGTCTTCCTTAGTGAAGACAGAACCAAAGTAGTTATTCAATTGGTTTGCCATGTCCTTGTTCCCCATGATCAATTCACCTGTTTCTGACTGCAAGGGACCTACATTTGTTTTAACTAATCTTTTTCTCTTCACATATCTATAAAAGCTTTTGCAGTCAGTTTTTATGTTCCCCGCCAGTTTTCTTTCATAATCTATTTTCCCTTTCCTAATTAAGCCCTTTGTCCTCCTCGGCTGGTCTCTGAATTTCTCCCAGTCCTCTAGTTGGCTGCTTTTTCTGGCTAATTTGTATGCTTCATCTTTTGTTTTGATACTATCCCTGATTTCCCTTGTTATCCACGGATGCACTACCTTCCCTGATTTATTTTTTTGCCAAACAGGGATGAACAATTGTTGTAATTCATCCATGCAGTCTTTAAATGCCTTCCATTGCATATCCACCGTCAACCCATTAAGAATCAATTGCCAGTCTATCTTGGCCAATTCACGTCGCAAACCCTCAAAGTTACCTTTCTTTAAGTTCAGGACCCTTGTTAACAATGTCACTCTCCATCCTAATGAAGAACTCAACCATATTATGGTCACTCTTGCCCAAGGGGCCACGCACAACAAGACTGCTAACTAACCCTTCCTCATTCCTCACCACTCAACACCCAATCTAGAATAGCCTGCTCTCTCGTTGGTTCCTCTACATGTTAGTTTAGAAAACTATCCCGCATACATTCCAAGTAATCCTCTTCTTCAGCACCCTTGCCAATTTGATTCACCCAATCTATATGTAGATTGAAGTCACCCATTATTACTGTTTTACCTTTGTTGCACGCATTTCTAATTTCCTGTTTGATGCCATCCCCAACTCCACTACTACTGTTAGGTGGTCTGTACACAACTCCCACTAGAGTTTTCTGCCCCTTAGTGTTTCGCAGCTCTACCCATATCGATTCCACATCCTCCAAGCTAATGTCCTTCCTTTCTATTGCGTTGATTTGCTCTCTAACCAGCAACCCTACCCCACCTCCTTTCCCTTTCTGTCTATCCCTCCTGAATATTGAATATCCCTGGATGTTCAGCTCCCAGCCTTGGTCACCCTGGAGCCATGTCTCCGTGATCCCAACTATATCATAGTCATTAATAACTATCTGTACATTCAACTCATCCACCATATTACGAATGTTTCTTGCATTGAGACACAAAGCCTTCAGGCTTGTTTTTACAACACTCTTACCCCTTATACTATTATGTTGAAAAGTGGCCCTTTTTGATTTTTGCCCTGGATTTGTCTGCCTGCCACTTTTACTTTTCACCTTGCTACCTATTGCTTCTACCCTCATTTTACACCCCTCTGTCTCTACACTCACACATTTAAGAAACCCTTTTCCTTTAACTCCATCCTCAACTATCCCATTCAAAACCCCACCCCCCTTATTCAGTTTAAAACCACCCGTGTAGCAGTGGCAAACCTGCCTGCCAGAATGCTGGTCCCCCACCTGTTAAGATGCAATCCGTCCCTTTTGTACAGTCCCCCCTTACCCCAAAACAGATCCAAGTGATCTAAGAATCTAAATCCCTGCCTCGTGCACCAGTTCCTCAGCCACACGTTCAGGTCCCGTATCTCCCTGTTCCTGCTCTAGCCAGCACGAGGAACTGGAAGCAAACCAGAGATAACAACCCTGGAGGTCCTGCTTTTCAGCATTTTTCCGCGCTCTCTAAAGTCACGCTGCAGAATATTCATCCCCTTCTTTCCGACATCGTTTGTGCCGACATGCACTACCACTTCTGGCTGTTCACCTTCGCCCTTGAGGATTTTCTGCACTCCTGGATCCTGGATCCTGGCACCAGGAAGGCAGCACACCTTCCTCGAATCCTGTCTGTTGCCGCAGAAACCCCTCTCCGTACCTCTCACAATGGAGTCTCCCACTACAATGGCGTTGCCTGACTTAGGTCTTTTTGGTTTTGGCTCAACAGCCCTATTTACATCGCAAGCCAGTCCGCCGCCCAGTGTAAAAACGGCTTCTGTCCCAACAGCTTCTAAGTGGGTGAACCTGTTCACAAGAGGTACAACACCCGGGGACGTTGGCATTCCATGCTTCCCTCCCTTTCTCACTGTCTCCCACCTTCTCTCTTCCAGTACCTTAGGTGTAACAATCTTACTATAGGACTTGTCGAGGAACGACTCCGTTTCTCGGACGAACCTGAGGTCATCCACTTGCTTCTCCAGTTCCCCAACAGGGTCCTTCAGGAGCTCTACCTGGATGCACTTGCCACATTTGTAGCAGCCAGAGGCACCAGCCGTGTCCTTGACCTCCCACATACTGCAAGCATCACACTGAATCAGCTTGCCTGGCATCTCCTTTCGTCTCTCCCTCTGCAGTGTTTTGCGTAGTCTCCTCTGCTCAGCCTCCTCGCCGAAGACTCTCGAGCCAAAGACTCACACTTTACTCACAAGGCACTTCCCTCACAAGGCCGCTCACTCACACTTTCCTCCCACATCTCAAAGACATGCGGGATTGAAGGTTAATTGGCCCTCTGTAAATTGCCCCTAGTGTGTCGGGAGTGGATTTGAAAGTAGGATAATCTAGAACAAGTATGAAAGGGTGATCGCTGGTCAGCTGGGACTCGGTGGATCAAAGGGAATATTTCTGGGCTGTTTCTCTAAATAACACCAATCTAACTCTGCCCTGTCTGCGTGAAGCTGTGCCCTCTGTGTCTGGGTGCCCGTGACGCTGTGCCTTCTGTGATGGGTGCCCGTGAGGCTGTGCCCTCTGGGTCTTAGTGCCCTGTCCTGGGGAGAGGCCTGTGGCCATCTCTCTCCCTGTCATGCGCCCTCCCTGGCATTACCTGCTCCTCAATGTAAACGCTGTAGACCTGCTCCAGAGCCAGGCCGACCAGGTCATCAATGATGTCCATGACGTTGCTGTCGCCCTCCTCGCTCATGGCCAGGCTCTGCCACTCGCTCTCGGTGAAGCGCCCGGGGACAATGTCGATCACGGTGACCGGAGGCGTGGCCGCTGGGAGGGCGGTGGTCCGGCTCTTGTCTGACCGCGACTTTGACACGCCCGATCGTGACATGGTCGTCTGGCATGAAAACAAGGGCAGAGGTCAAGAGTGGGGTCAAGGGCAGGGTCACAGACACACCAAAACACACGCTCATCAAGATGCCCCACGTACACTCGTCCCAACCACCTGCCCACGTTTGGCCCTTATCCCTCTAAACCTGTCATATAGTGTTACAGCGTGGAAACAGGCTCTTCGGCCCAACCCATCCGTACCCAGTAGATGTTCCATCCATCCCCACAACAGCCCCCCTCCCTCTCTCCATCCCCTCCTCAGTTAGCCTGACATCAGTGGTGGGGAAAATGCTGCTGTGTCTCCCTCTCCCCCTCTCTCCCTCCCTCCCTCCCCTCCCTCCCTCCTCCCCTCCCTATCCCCCTCTCCCCCTGCCGTCTCGCTCCCTCTCTCCCTCCGTCTCTCCCCTCCTTCTCCTCCCTCCCTCTCTCCCCTCCTTCTCCTCCCTCCCTCTCTCCCCTCCTTCTCCTCCCTCCCTCTCTCCCCCCTCCCTCTGTATTTGTCTGTATCCCAGCAGATGCACCATCCCCACGACATCCCCCCCCCCCCCCCCCCCCCCCTCTCCCTCCTCCCTCAGTGAGCCTGACATCAGCGGTGGGGGAGATGCTGGTGCGTGTGTCTCCCTCTCCCCGGGACTCACGTGTCTCGAGGCCGCGTCCCTTCGTATCCGGGCAACAGATCCCGCCCCCGCGTGGCAAGACGTCAACGCGCCGCCGTGGCCCCGACGTCACGGGCGCGCTGCGGGGTGACGTCAGAGGCGCGCTCCCGAGCGGTCCCGTTGCCATGGAGCCGGGAGGGACGGCGAGACAGGGGTACACACGCGGGGGGGGGGCGGAGATCTGTGAGGGGCGGGGCGGGGGGGGGAGATCTGTGAGGGCGGGGCGGGGTGGGGGCGGGGGGGGGGAGATCTGTGAGGGGCGGGGCGGGGGGGGGGGGAGGAGAGGGTGGAAGTGTGGATGGGGAATGTAGAGGGCGGGGAGGAGTGGAGGGAATGTGAGGAATGGTGGGGGATACGGGATCTGAGGGAGGGTTGGTTTCTTATGATGGGGAGGGAAAGGGGGTTTCTGTGGACGGGGTTAGAGGTCCGGGATGGGTGGGCAGGGCAGTGGGGGGGGGGGGGGGGGGGGTCTGTCGGGTGTCTGGGGAGAGGGAGTTTGTGGAGAGTGGGGGGGGGGGGGGGTCTGTGGGGGGTGTCTGGGGAGGAGGGGTCTGTGGGGAGGGGGTGAGGGATGAGCGGGGTCTGTGGGGAGAGGGGTGTCGGGGGTGGGGGGTTTGTAGTAGGGGAGGGAGTAGCAGGGGGGTCTATAGGTGATGGGGGTAGGGTAGGGCAGGAAGGGGGGGACGGCTGTAATAACTCTGGTGATGGTGTCAATCACATAGAGGTGTACAGTTTAGTTTATGGTCGCATGTACCGAGGAACAGTGAAGGACCGTGTTAACCAGTCAGGTGTGCCGCTGTAAATCGGTGACATTTGCCAGGCTGTGTAATATTTATCACACATGAGCTGGGTTGATATTTAAAGGCGATAAACAGTTTTGCAGGTTGTTATCAGGACTGTGGGGAAGTTGGTAAAATGACCAGTACATGCTGGAGCAGTGAGCATGTTGGAGAAGGGTCTCAACCTGAAACGTCACCCATTTCTTCCCATAAGGAATGGGTGACGTTTCAGGTTAAAACCCTTCTCAACCTGATGCTGCCTGTCCCGCTAAGCTACTCCAGCATGTTGTGTCTTAGTCTATCTCTAGCATGTTGGGGAATGTCTGTGGAGACAGGCTTCACCGTGGAGTTCACTTTGTTTTTCTCTCCACAGACGCTGCCTAACCTGAATATTTCCACAATATTTGGTTGCTTCACATTTCCAGCATCTGCGGTCCTTTTGATTCTCATTTCTTGGAGGAAGTGGTGGTGCAAGTAAGTGGTGGTGCAAGTAAAGTTTCAGTATATTCGATGATAAAACACTCTTGATTTAATATGTTGAGATATTATACGCAGTGGAGAACTTGTTCTGCACGCACTCCAGGCTAATCCTGCCGTACACAAGTACTGCAGGATCATCTCTGGACAGTTTAGTTTATAATTGTCACGTGTACTGAGGTACAGTGGAGAGCTTGTTCTGCACACTCTCCGGGCTAATCCTGCCGTACACACGTACAATCTCTGGACAGTCACCATGTTCCGACGCCGTCTTGCAACTTCCAAATCTGTGAACAGTCTGATCTACTGGCCCAGGGAGATGTACAGTTCCTTATTTCCACCCGCTAAGGCCGGGTGTGGTGGCGGCACTAGATGGGTGAAGTAGGATTGGGCCTGGCCCAGTGCCATGACCAATATTGGCTCCTTCCACCGTCGCCCCATTCAGCTGCCGCACGCTGTGCGTCATCCGCCCGCCCGCTCACTCACCCGCCCGCCCGGCTGCTGTAGGGCCTCCCGTGGCACTTCCGCCAACACCACCGCCCGTGAGCACCGTAAACACACATCCACCCATTGCCTCCAGCAGCCCCCTCACCGTTCCGTGCGCACAGGTCACCATGTCCCATTTCCAGAACTTTCCACAGGCGGGGGAGGTGAGTTCACGGACCGTTCACAGCCGCCAACTTTCCCCTTCATCTCCCATTGTCAACAATTTGGAAGTAGCTTTTAGTTTTAGAGATACAGCATGGAAACATTCTCTTTGGTCCACCCAGTCCACGCCGACTAGTTATCCCACTTTCTCATCCACACCCTACACACTAGGAGCAATTTACAGAGGGCCAATTAACCTACAAACCCACACGTCTTTGGGATGTGGGAAGAAAGTGGAGTACCTGGAGGAAACCCACGCGGTCACGGGAAGAATGTGTGAACTCCACACAGACAGCACCTGAGGTCAGGGTTGAGCTCGGGTCTCTGGTGCTGTGATACAGCAGCACTACCCGCTGCAGACTCCAGGCCAGTTCCCGGTGACCCCAGGAAGTTTGTTTGTTGTTGCTGCAGGATGTACAAGAGGGAGAAGAGTATTCAGATGAAGAGCAGTAGCTCTGCCCTTTACAACAACCTCAGCGTGCTGCCCATCCCACACAAGAAGCTGACCTACTTTGCTGCCATCCACGGCAGCCTAGTCAACCTGGTCAGCTCCTCCATTGATGGCCTCAACCTCTCCCACAGACAGCTGCAGTCCAAGGAGGGAGGCAGTGGGCATGGCTCCTCCCTCATCATGCAGGTACCTCATGCGGTGCTTCATGTGTGTGTGGATACAGAGGTGTGGGTCATGTATGTGGCACGTGTGTACAGAGGTGTGGTTCATGTGTGTGTGTTGGACATTATGTACAGAGGTGTGGGTCATGTGTGTGTGTTGGATATAAATGCACAGAGGTGTGGGTCATTGTGTGTATGGGACATGCATGTACAGAGGTGTAGGTCATGTGTGTGACATGCTCTGAACTACATATACTTGGGAGTATTGGTTTTATCTTTTTGCACTATTGTTCTTTTGTGTGTGCGTATGTGTGTGTGTTTATGTGTGTGTGTTTATATATATATATGTGTGTGTTCATATATATATGTGTGTGTGTGTGTGTGTGTGTGTGTGTGTGTGTGTGTGTGTGTAAAACACTTGGCTCTTGACTCACTGTGTGCTGTGCGGAGGCGGCGATTGCTAATCAACACTTTCTGCCTTTCCCCAGGCATCGTGGTGCGTGCTGCCCTCTCGAACTCTCCTGGTGTTGGCATCGCAGAAAGGCATCCAGGTATGGTGGTCAGGGTGGCAGCTCACCAACCCACTGACTGGGGAATCTGTTCTTGCTGCAGCCCAAGGGCCAGTGACAAATGCTGCTAATTCATGTGTAACCACAGTGAGAATGTTCACAAATCACCCCTTCATGTACTATTGTGACTATGAGACATGTGTGTGTTGTGGAACGTGCCGTTTGTGTGGAGTGAAATAAGGCCATTTAGGACCAGAGGATTTGGGAAACCAGAGGATTGGGAGACTTTCATAGGACAACAGAAGGAAACCAAACGGGCAATACGGGCTGAAAAGATGAAGTACGAGGGGAAGCTGGCCAGGAATATAAAGAAGAACAATAAAAGCTTCTTTAGATATGTTAAGGGAAAAAGAGTAGCAAAGTCAAATGTGGGTCCCTTGAAGGCAGACCCGGGTGAAATTATTATGGGCACCAAGGAAATGGCAGAGGAGTTGAATAGATACTTCGGATCTGTCTTCACTAAGGAAGACACAAACAATCTCCCAGATGTACTGGAGAACAGAGGATCTAAGGGGGTAGAGGAACTGAAAGAGAATTTCATTAGGCGAGAAATAGTATTGGATGGTAATGGGACTGAAGGATGATAAATCCCCTGGGCCTGATGGTCTGCATCCCAGGGTCCTCAAGGAGGTGGCTCTAGAAATAGTGGACGCATTGGTGATTATTTTCCAATGTTCGATCGATTCAGGATCAGTTCCTGTGGATTGGAGGATAGCTAACGTTATCCCATTTTTCAAGAAAGGAGCAAGAGAGAAAACGGGGATTTAAAGACCAGTTAGCCTGACATCGGTGATGGGAAAGATGCTGGAGTCAATTCTAAAGAGGTAATAATGAGGCATTTGGATAGCAGTAAAAGGATTAGTCAAGTCAGCATGGATTTATGAAAGGAAAATCATGCTTGACTAATCTGGAATTTTTTGAGGATATGACAAGTAAAATGGATGAAGGGGAGCCAGTGGATGTAATGTATCTAGACTTTCAGAAAGCCTATGATAAGGTCCCGCACGGGAGACTGGTGACTAAAATTAGAGCACATGGTATTGGGGGTACGGTGTTGACATGGATTCCTGTTGGCAGACAGGAAGCAAAGAGTAGGAATGAACGGGTCCTTTTCAGAATGGCAGGCAGTGGCGAGTGGAGTGCTGCAAGGCTCGGTGTTGTAGCCGTAACTATTTACCATATATATTAATGATTTGGAAGTGGGAATTAGGAGCAACACTAGCAAGTTTGCGGATGACACAAAGCTGGGTGGCAGTGTGAACTGTGAAGAGGATGTTAGGAGGTTGCAGGGTGACCTGGACAGGTTGAGTGAGTGGGCAGATGTGTGGCAGATGCAGTATAATATAGATAAATGTGAGGTTATCCACTTTGGTGGCTAAAACAAGGGGGCAGATTATTATCTCAATAGGGTTAGGTTAGGCAAGGGGGACGTGTAGTGAGACCTGGGCATCCTTGTACACCAGTCACTGAAAGTTGGCGTGCAGGTACAGCAGGCAGTGAAGAAAGCTAATGGAATGTTGGCCTTCATAACAAGAGGATTTCAGTATAAGAGTAAAGAGGTTCTTCTGCAGTTATATAGGGCTCTGGTGAGACCACATCTGGAGTATTGTGTCCAGTTCTGGTATCCTAATTTGAGGAAGGACATCCTTGTGATTGAGGCAGTACAGCGTAGGTTCACGAGATTGATCCCTGGGATGGCAGGACTGTCATATGAGGAAAGATTGAAAAGACTAGGCTTGTATTCGCTGGAGTTTCGAAGGATGAGGGGGAGATCTTATAGAAACATATAAAATGATAAAAGGACTGGACAAGCTAGATGCAGGAAAAATGTTGGGCGAGTCCAGAACCCGGGGCCACAGTCTAAGAATAAAGAGGAGGCCATTTAAGACACGTTTTCACCCAAAGAGTTGTGAATTTATGGAATTCCCTGCCACAGAGGGCAGTGGAGGCCAAATCACTGAATGGATTTAAGAGAGAGTTAGATAGAGCTCTAGGGGCTAGTGGAATCAAGGGATATGGGGAGAAGGCAGGCACGGGTTATTGATTGGGGACGATCAGCCATGATCATATTGAATGGCGGTGCTGGCTCGAAGGGCCGAATGGTCTACTCCTGCACCTATTTTCTATGTTTCTACGATGTGACTGAGATGTGCTGAGCAGAGAGCTAGATGAGGCTTCTGCAGTGCCTTGTTTCTCTAGGCTAGGTTCAGGTTCATTATTGTCATGTGTACCGAGGTACAGTGAAAAGCTTTGTTTTGCATGCTGTACAATCAGATCAGATAATACTCTACATAAATACAAACAGGTCAAACTCCAATCCATTAGGTAGAGCAAAAGGGAAGATACAGAGTGCAGAATATAGTTCTCAGCATTGTAGCGCATCAATTCCAGAGACTAAGTCCAATGTCCGCAATGGAGTAGAGGTGAATCGGACAGTACCCGAGCTTATGGATGGATCATTCAGAAGCCTGATAACAGAGGGGAAGAAGCTGTTCCTGAGTCTGGTGGTGCGCGCTTTCAAGCTTCTGCTACTTCTGCCAGACGGGAGCAGGGAGAAGATGGAATGACTGGGGTTGGACAAGTCTTTGATTATGTTGGCTGCTTTTCCGAGATGTGTAGATGGAGTCGATGTTGGGGAGTGTGTGTGTGATGGACTGGGCTATGTCTACAATGGTGGGGAGTGTGGTCTGTGTGATGGACTGGGCTACATCTACAATGGTGGGGAGTGTATGTGTGATGGACTGGGCTACATCTACAATGGTGGGGAGTGTGGATTGTGTGATGGACTGGGCTACATCTACAATGGTGGGGAGTGTATGTGTGATGGACTGGGCTATGTCTACAATGGTGGGGAGTGTGGTCTGTGTGATGGACTGGGCTACATCTACAATGGTGGGGAGTGTGGACTGTGTGATGGACTGGGCTACATCTACAATGTTGGGGAGTGTGTGTGTGATGGACTGGGCTATGTCTACAATGGTGGGGAGTGTGGTCTGTGTGATGGACTGGGCTACATCTACAATGGTGGGGAGTGTATGTGTGATGGACTGGGCTACATCTACAATGTTGGGGAGTGTGGACTGTGTGATGGACTGGGCTACATCTACAATGGTGGGGAGTGTGTGTTTGATGGACTGGGCTATGTCTACAATGGTGGGGAGTGTGGTGTGTGTGATGACTGGGCTACATCTACAATGTTGAGGAGTGTGGTCTGTGTGATGGACTGGGCTACACCTACAATGGTGGGGAGTGTGTGTGTGATGGACTGGGCTACATCTACAATGTTGGGGAGTGTGTGTGTGATGGACTGGGCTACATCTACAATGGTGGGGAGTGTGTGTGTGATGGACTGGGCTACATCTACAATGGTGGGGAGTGTGTGTGATGCACTGGGCTACATCTACAATGGTGGGGAGTGTGTGTGTGATGGACTGGGCTACACCTACAATGGTGGGGAGTGTGTGTGTGATGGACTGGGCTACATCTACAATGTTGGGGAGTGTGGACTGTGTGATGGACTGGGCTACATCTACAATGGTGGGGAGTGTGTGTGTGATGGACTGGGCTACACCTACAATGGTGGAGAGTGTGGTCCTTGTGATGGACTGGCTACATCCACAACTCTGCAATTGCTTGTGGTCTTGGGCAGAGCTGTTCCCAAACCAAGCTGTGATGAATCGCAACAGTGTGCTTTCTATGGTGCACCTGTAGAGTGTGTAAGAATCGCTCGACACATGCTGAACTTCCTCCGTATCCTCGGGAAGTAGATGCATTGGTGCCTTGGCCTTCGCATCAACGTGGTTGGTCCACGACAGATTGTTAGTAATATTAAAGCCAAGGAACGGGAAGCTCCCGCCATTTCTGAGACTATTCTGGCTTCCAGCTTTAGTGTTGTTCCCACTGTTACTTTAGTCCATTGCCCCTGATCATTGACTCTCATTAGAATCCTCTGCCACAGAGAAGGCAGTGGAGGTCAATTATAGTCGGCAGGACTAGGCCATTCGGCCCTTTGAGCCAGCACTGCCATTCAATGTGATCATGGCTGTTCATCCACATCCCAGTTCCTGCCTTCTCCCCATATCCCCTGACTCCACTATCTTTAAAAACTCTATTTAACTCTCTCTTGAAAGTATCCAGAGAACCGGCCTCCACCGCCTTCTGAGGCAGAGAATTCCACAGACTCACAACTCTCTGTGTGAAAATGTTTTTCCTTATCTCCATTCTAAATGGCCTATCCCCTTATTCTTAAACTGTGGCCCCTAGTTCTGGACTTTCCCCAACATCGGGAATATGTTTCCTGCCTCTAACGTGTCCAAACCCTTAACAATCTTATATTCACTGGATGTTTTCTTTTTTCCTTTTTTTTTTTTCTAAATATTTTTATTTATTAGAAGTACAGTAAATTACAGTAGTACAAGCCAGATATATCTTATTACATTTATTGTATCCCTTCATTTTTTAAGCTTTAAGGAAAGATAGAAATAAAGAGAGTAGAGAAAGTGAGAGAAAGTTGTGTTAGTGTAAAAGAGTGATCAATTAAAAAAAACCCATTAGTTAGGGAAAAAAGTTAAGAAATAAACCCTAGAAAAGATAGAAAGAAGAAGAAAAAAACACAAAAGCTCTATTATGAAAACCGCGCAAAAGGGATATACCAACTTTGTATTTTTCCTCCCCCCCCTTACCAGATCCTGACACCATTTCTTTTTTGAAGTGCTGATGCACCTTATTCTTGTAGGAAGTCGATAAATGCAGACCACGTCTTTTGGAAGTGGTCTGATTTGCCTACAAGGAGGAGTCTCATATCTTCCAGGTGTAATCTGGATGTTTTCAAGAGAGAGTTATATTTAGATCTTAGGGCTAACAGAATCAAGGGATATGGGGGAAAAGCAGGAAAGGGATACTGATTTTATCTGATCAGCCATGATCATATTGAATGGCAGTGCTGGCTGGAAGGGCCAAATGGCCTACTCCTGCACCTATTTTCTATGTTTCTATGTGCGCTGAGAAGGTGCTACGTCTGCGATAGATGCTCTCAGTAAAGTGGTTACAATGGAGTGGTGTGTTTGGGATGGAATGGGGCTGTGAGAGATGGATAATTGTTGTAAAGTGGGTGTGAATGTTGCCAGCACCTCACAGCTGTGTGCCTTTCCAGATGTATGAACCGGACGGCTCCATCATGGTGTACTGGCACGCAATGGACACCCCGGAAGCACAGACAGGTAACAATGGGTGACCTCTGCTCATGTTTGCTCTCAGCTCTGCTCATGGCCAGAGAGGGTTTACAACCAGTGGTCATGGAAGTCATGGCAACCATCCCTCTCGTTCTTACCTCACTTGTAGCTTTGTGTTCAGTTTTGGTCACCCTGCTGCAGGAAAGGTGCGATCAAGTGGCAAAGGCAAGAGGTTTGCAATACCCAACCAGATGCAACTAAAGGCAAAGTAGCACTTTCTTCCCAATAACCCTTTCTGGCTTAATCCCTCCCTTCACCACCTCCAGTTTAAATTCCATTTGGAATATTTTGGAGGACCAAGAAACCAAGAACCAAGAACCAAGAACCAAGAACAAGGTGAACAGGAGACAAAAGGTGCTAGATAAGGAGAGGAATGAGATGTAAGGCCAGAGGGAGGGATATGGGTGGGAGGGCGGGAGGGGACACATGTGGGGTGGGGTGGGGGCGGGGAGATGAGTGGGTGGAGGAGGAGAAACTGGGGTAGGGTTGAGGTTAGTGTTGTGCAGGGTGGTTCAACAGCCTGATGGTTGCTGGGAATACGCTGTTCTTGAACCTGGAGGTCACGGTTTTCAGGCTCCTGCACCTTCTTCCCGATGGTAGCAGCGAGATGAGAGTGTGGTCAGGGTGGTGTGGGCCAAAGATCCTATAGCAAGCAAGATAGATCACTCGACGAAAAAGGCGTAGTACGGTCATGGACAGATTCATGGGTAATTTTCGGCCCCATTTCCGTACCTGGCTTCCGTCTCCGCACCAAAGATCCCATAGGATACTAGTGCGGAGACGGAAGCCGGTTACGGAAACATCCTCATAAAAATAAAAGTTATTTGGTAAAAATCTCCTAATTTTCAGAATTATAATTTATTAACACAAACTGTTCCCCCGCAACGTTGATTACGTTGCGAGTCGGGTTGGGTTACTGAAATGGATGAAAAAAAGGCCCACGTTCCGCTCTGTTGCGTACTACACGTCAGCCCATTGCATTTAGAAGCAGTGGTCTATTTTGCTTCGCTATAGGATCATTGGTGTGGGTATCTTCTAACGGTGTGGGTATATAAAGGCAGCCAGTATCTAATGATACTGGCTGCCTTTATGAGGCAGTGTCTCCTGTAGATCCCTTCGATGGTGGGGAGGTCAGTACTGTGATGGACCTTTGATGGTGGGGTGGTCAGTACCTTTGATGGACCTTCGATGGTGGGGAGGTCAGTACTGTGATGGACCTTTGATGGTGGGGTGGTCAGTACCTTTGATGGACCTTCGATGGTGGGGAGGTCAGTACATGTGATGGACCTTTGAAGGTAGGGTGGTCAGTACATGTGATGGATCTTCAATGGTGGGGAGGTCAGTACCTGTGATGGACCTTCGATGGTGGGGATGAGGTCAGGACTGTGATAGACCGGTCAGTGTCCACCACTCTCTGTAATCTTCTTCGTTCATGGGTCAAGTTACTGAACAAGGCTGTAGTACATTGAACCAGGCTGTAGTACCTAAGATTGTTAAGGGCTTGGATACGCTAGAGGCAGGAAACATGTTCCCGATGTTGGGGGAGTCCAGAACCAGGGGCCACAGTTTAAGAATAAGGAGTAAGTCATTTAGAACGGAGACGAGGAAACACTTTTTCTCACAGAGAGTGGTGAGTCTGTGGAATTCTCTGCCTCAGAGGGCGGTGGAGGCAGGTTCTCTGGATGCTTTCAAGAGAAAGCTAGATAGGGCTCTTAAAAATAGCGGAATCAGGGGATATGGGGAGAAGGCAGGAACGGGGTACTGATTGGGGATGATCAGCCATGATCACATTGATACCGGTGCTGGCTTGAAGGGCCAAATGGCCATCTCCTGCACCTATTGTCTATTGTCTATTGTCTACAACCAAAGACACAGTCTGTAGATCATAGTTGCTGAGGTTAGTGTTGAGCAGTGTTCAAGAGGCTGCTGGTTGCTGGGAAGAAGCTGTTCTTGAGCCTGGAGATTACGTTTCTCAGGCTCCTGTGGGTGGGAGCGTGGCCAGGGTGGTGTGTTTTATATCAGTGGACTGTTGGGGAATTACAACCAACCAACCTGGTTGGTTGACAATAACGTAGAAAGCCTTCTTCTTACTTTATTTCACGTTCTTACTGTTCTCAGCTCTGACAGTGAGTGTGGACTGAGATATGGTTGTGTTGACTTTGTATCAGTGGGGACAGGATGGTGGGTCAGTGGTCCTGGTTCTAATGGAGAATCTATCTGCCCACAGAAGCGGTCTTTGCCCGAGGGATTGCAGCAACAGGAGGCCACTACATCACCGTGGGTATGTACTGTTATCAGATTTACATGGGCTGTATGGGTTAGTTTATTATTGGCACCTGTACCACTGTGTTTGTGTAGCATCACGTCAAATCAGACTGTACATGAGGACAAACAACCATACACACATACAACTGGAGCTCTGGATCGACTAGAGCTCCAGCAGCGGCGGGACAGCGCTAAAACATCGCGGGGCTGGCGATGCCTTACCGGGGATCGCCGTCTGGAGCCCGGAGTGCTGGACCTGCTGCACCGACATCACGGAGCTGCGGTTTGCGGAGCTCCCAACGCGGGCGGCGCTGACCAACAACGCGGGGTCCTGCGACTCCGACCGGCTCGGCCTGCGGACTCGGGAGCTGCGGACTCCGGCTGCGGGAGGCGGCTGATCAGGAGGTCCGGGCCGCTGAGGAGGAGGATGTTCACCGTCGGGGATCGGCGTCGGCGTTCCACCAGCCCGGCGTGAGGGCCTGAACATCGGGCCGCCCGGTGCGGCGACTGCGGGTGCTCGGAAGGCCCAGACCACGGATGAACATCTGGGAAGATGGGAGGGGAGGCTGGCTGGACTATGGTGCCTTCCTCACCTTGGTGCCACTGTGTTATGTTGTGTCGTGGACTTTCTGTGTTTGTGCTTTTCTTTTTTAATTCAATTTTATTTTTAATATGTTTTATTATTTATTTATTATTTATTTATTTTTATGATAAGGAAAATTCATTTCGTTGTCTCTAATTGACAATGACAATAAATTTGAATACAATACAATATAATACAACTGGTAGTGCATAGAGAAAAATACCAGAGTGCAGAATATAGTGTTGGTCTTTGTGCAACAAAGAGCATGCAGATTAAAAAAGTGTAAGATCCACAGTGAGGTAGGTTGGAAGATGTGTTGTCTTTCCACTGTTTGGTTAGCAGGCAACAAAAGCTTTTCATTCTACCTTGGTACATGTGACAATAAAGTGAAAGAGAGAAGATCAGGACAACACCCCTGCTATGAGAGGACCATTTAGTAGTCTAATAACAGCGAGGAAGGTGCTGCTCCTGAATCTGGTGGGATGTACTTACTGTAATGTCTTCCAAACACGCGTGGTCTTCACTACATGTTTTATTATAGACTGATCTACACTTACTAACTTTTGTGTCTTCTGTGTGATGGGAGAGGGGAGGTGGGAATGGCCTGGGAGTAAGTAGTCCTTGATTATGTTGACTGCTTTCCCATGGCAGAGTGAAGTGTGGATGGAGTCAATGGTGGGGAGTGTGGTCTATGTGATGGACTGGACTACATCTACAATGGTGGGGAGTGTGTGTGTGATGGACTAAGCTACATCTACAATGGTGGGGAGTGTGGTCTGTGTGATGGACTGGAGAATAAGGGATGATCTTTTAGGGGTGCATAAGATCATGGGAGGAATGGATAGGGTGAACCCACAGAGTCTTTTACCCAGAGTAGGGGAATCAAGAACCAGAAGACATTGGTTTGAGGTGAGGGAGGAAAGATTTAATGGGAAACTGAGGGGCAGTGTTTCCACACAGTGGGTGGAGTGTGAATGGACCGAGCTGCCGGGGGAGGTAGTTGGGGCAAATGTGCCGTGGGCCTTTGTTGCGTTTGATGTGGGTTTCCCCGTTCAGTGGCTGTCAGTTGCAGTAGTTGCTGCTCACATCTCCATCACTGACCTGCCCACGTCTCTCGTTCCAGGCTCCTCCACGGGTTCCATCCTGGTCTTTGATATCCCTGCTAAAGGGACCAACATCACGGTGTGTGAAGTACTGGAGGAACACAGAGACCCCATCACTGAGATTGCCAGTGACTGCGCTGAGGAGAAGGTAACTGGGCTGTCCGTATATGGGCCTGTCATTGCCCAACTCAGATTTGTGTTGTGTGTTGTCAAGCAACAGCAAACCATCCATGAGTACATCAGGTCATGTAAACAGGAGTGCAGAATGTAGTGTTACACCTGTGGAGAAAGTGCAGATAACAAAGTGCAATGGGCTAACAAGGTAGATTGGAAGATCAGGAATTTATCCCCAGCATGTGAGAGGTCCGTTCAGAAACAGCAGGGAAGAAGTTTATTTTATTTTATTTTAGAGATACAGCACAGAAACAGGCCCTTCAGCCCACTGTGTCCATGCCGGCCAGCGATCCCCGCACACTAACACAATCCTACACACACTAGGGACAATTTTACAATTATACCAAACCAACAAACCTGTTTGTCTGTTAACCGACAAACCTGTAAGTCTTTGGAGTGTGATAGGAAACTAAGGATCTCGGAGAAAACCCACGCAGTCATGGGGAGGACGTACAAAATCCGTACAGACAGTATACGTAATCACCATCCAGCCCTGAATCTGGTGGGCGGGAGAGAGAATTGTGGTCCTTGGTTATAAAAAAATAGACACAAAGTGTTGGAGTAACTCAGCGGGTCAGGCAGCATCTGTGGAGAACATGGATAGGTGACGTTTCACAGAGTGCTGGAGTAACTCAGCGGGTCAGGCAGCATCTGTGGAGAACATGGATAGGTGACGTTTCACAGAATGCTGGAGTAACTCAGCGGGTCAGGCAGCATCTGTGGAGAACATGGATAGGTGACGTTTCACAGAATGCTGGAGTAACTCAGCGGGTCAGGCAGCATCTGTGGAGAACATGGATAGGTGACGTTTCACAGAGTGCTGGAGTAACTCAGCGGGTCAGGCAGCATCTGTGGAGAACATGGATAGGTGATGTTTCATCAATGCTGACTGGGGCACATACTCCACCACACTTCATGAAGTCAGTAACTAGCTCCTTCATCTTGCTGACATTACACTGGCACCGTGTAACTAAACTCTCCCTCTCTGTCCTGTACTCCGTCTCATCATTTTTCATAACCCAGCCCATCACGATGGTCTCATCACAGTCACAGTGATATAGAGTGGAAACGGGCCCTTCGGCCCACCTTGCCCACACTGGCCAACATGTCCCAGCTGTCATCTGCAGACTTGTAGATGGGGTGAGAATTAGTATTAGGTGAGTGTAGAGGGACTAGAGTAAGGGTGAGAGAAGGCAGCCTTGTGGGGCACTGGTTTTGGCACCCATGCTCACAGTGTGGTCCATGTGTCAGAGAGGGTCCAGGTTTATAGGGGGGGGGGGGGGGGGGTTGTTTGTGTGCAGTGTGATTCCAGAGGGTGTTGGGACTGTGTACGATGAACAACACTGATGTCAACCTACAGCATTGTGGAGCTGACCTGGTGACAGCTGATGATTCTGGGCTGCTGTGTGTCTGGAAATCAGGTGACGACTTCAAACTGCTGCACAAGATTCCATCGTATGGGTGAGTGTTGGCAGAAAGATCACTGTTGTAGATGGTACCTGGTGCTGGGAAATCCTCGTGTCACACACCCACCCACATCCCCACCAACACCCACCCACCCCCACTCCCCACAACACTCCCACCCCCATGCATACACCAAACCCACACCACCCCCTCACCCACACCACCACCCCACCCACACTCCATCCACACCCACCCACCCATCCACATCCCCCACACCCACCCACTCCCACTCCTGCCCACACACCCCCACCCACACCCCACACCCCTATCCCCACTCCCACCCCCACGCACACCCCATGCCCCCCCACCAACACTGTACCCCCACCCACTGCCACACTCACATCCCCACTCCCACCCCCACCCACACTCCACCCACCCCTACACCCCCCACTCCCACCTCCACGCACACACCCCCACGCACACACCCCCACACCCCACACTCCCACACCCCCCCACACACCCCCACACCCACACTACTCCACACCCACGCCCGCCATACCCCCACCCACACCCCCCCCACACCCATCCCTCCACTACAACACCACACCCCACACCCACATCCCCCACACCCACACTACCCCACACCCACACTACCCCACACCCCCACCCACATCCACACCCCCCCACTTCCACCCCTCCACTACCACACCACACCCCACCCCCACATCGAACCCCCACGCACCCCCACACCCACACCCCCACCCACACTCACATCCCCACCCACACTACCCCACTCCCCACGTCTTATTGATGCAGAAAGACAATACATGATTACAATTGAGCCGTCCACAGGGTACAGATACAGGCTAACGGGAATAATGTTTAGTGCAAGGTAATGTCCAGTAAAGGTTAAAGATAGTCCCAGGGTCTCCAGTGAGGTAGACAGTAGTTCAGGACCGCTCACTGACAATATCCACAGTTCCCGGCGTCTCCATTCAGCTGTAACTACCGCGCATGATTCCAGTTTGGGATGTAACTTGCTGGCCATCATGGTGGGATTCTAAACCACTCACCTGTGCATCACTGCTCACAGTTTCTGGCTTAACTGAAATACCCACCACACTACAAAACCAGTCAAGAATCCTAAAGCCACAGTCCTCCTTGCCCATGCCGACCACTGAACCTGTCCACACTAATCCCATTCACGTGCCTGCAACAGCATAGCACTGGAACAGGTCATTCTGCCCACGATGTCAGTGCTGAACATGATGCCTGGACCAACTCATCAGCCGGCACATGATCCATATCCCTCCATTCTCTGCACTTCCATTGCCTATCCAAATGTCTTTTAAATTCCATGATCATATCAACCTCCGCACGTTCCAGGTCCCGCCACCCTCTGTATAAAAATAACTACTGCTTTAAACTTCCCCCTCTCACCTTAAAGTTCTGCTCTTTAGTAGTTGACATTTTCATCCTGGGAAGAAGGTTCTGTCGGCCTACACTGTCATCATTTTATTTAATTTGCTGAGGTCTCCGTGTAATCTCTGGCATTCAAGAGAGAACAATCCAAGTCTGTCCAACTTGTGCCTGTATCTGAAACTCTCTAATCCAGACAGCATTCTGGTAAACCTCCTCTGCAACCTCTCCAAAGCCTCCACATCCTTCCTGTTATGGGAGCGACCAGAACTGCACGCAATACTCCACATGCGGCCTGACCAAAGTCCCATAAAGCTGTATCATGACTTCCTGACTCTTGTATATGCTGACCAATGCAGGCCAGAATACCATTAGCATTCTTTGCCATCATCCACTTGTGTTGCCACTTTCAGGGGCTCATGGATGTGACCTGAACCTTTCCCATCAACCCGTTAAATGTAGAAACTGTATTTTGTTCCAACACAACCTTTGGAAGCTTAGATATTCACCAGCCAGAGGCTGACTAACCTACAAACCTGCACGTCTTTGGGATGTGGGATGAAACCAGAGCACCCAGAGAGAACCTACACAGGGAGAATGTGCAAACTCCGTACAGCGAGCACCCGAGGTCTGGCACTGTGAGGTAGCGGTTCTACCCGCTGTGCCATCCAAATTTATTACTTTCTTTATTATATTGATCTGTGTTATTGTGATAAGCTGCAGCAAGGAAGAGTTTTATTGTTCCATTGCCGGTACATATGACGATGAAACAATCTTGACCATTGTGCATTGCTTCACATGCACACACGTGTAACGGGCACATGTATAATGGGCACACATGTGACAGGCACACATGTATAACGGGCACGCATGTGTGACAGGCACACACGTGTAACGGGCACCCACGTGTAATGGACACACGTGTGTTTGTGTCAGTGGTGAAGCTCTACAATGATGATAAGCTCACTCGCTTCAGGCAGAGTGAGGGTGGAGGTCAGTCAGTGAGTGACGGGGCTGAGCTGCTGCCCAGTCCCTGGTGCCCATTGCCCCGTGCCCATGTGGTGTGGCTGCCGCACCCTGACCACTGGCCTCAGGGTCAGCGCCACTGTCCCCAGGGTGGGGGATGAGTGGGTGTTGGTATCGGGGGCGTTGGTGTCTGGGGTGTGGGGTGCCCACTAACATGCCCATTGCCCCCAGGATGAGGTGGTTGTGGGTGTGGGGTGGGGGGGGGAGGGGGGTTAGGTGTGGGTGGGTGTGGGGGGGGTTGGGTATGGTGGTAGCTGTGTGGGTGGGGGGAGTGGGGATGGGTGTTGGGGAGTGTGGAGGGGTGGGTGTGCGGGGTGGGTGTGGGGGTAGGTGTGGGGGGGATGGGTGAGGTGTGGGGGTGGGTGTGTGGGGGTGGGTGTGGGCAGGGCTGTGGGTGTGGGTTGTGGGTGTCCGGGGCCCACTAACATGCCCATTGCCCCCAGGGTGAGCTGCAGCTCGGTGCGGATGTGGGCAGGGGTGATTGTGGGGGGATACGGGAACGGAGAGATCCAGGTGTATGACGCAGAGAGTGGAGCCATGCAGGTGGAGGTGAAAGCTCACGCCCGCTGGATCAGCAGCCTGGACATCGCCCCCGCCACAGGCAAGGTACCGCACAATCTGCCCCCTCCCACCAACACCCCCCACTCACCCCCACCGCCATACCCCACCCCACGCACGCCCATCCTCATCCCCACTCACCTCCATCCCCCTCCCCACGCACCCCACCCCTCACTCAGTCCGAGTCCTCACCAACCAGCGACACTGACACTATCCTACACACTAGGGACAATTTACAAGTATACCAAGCCAATTAACCTACAAACCTGTGCAACGCAGAGAGTGGAGCCGTGCAGGTGGACGTGAAAGCTCATGCTTTCAACTCCTAGTTTCCTGCCTAATTCACATGACCTGATGGGACTGAAGGCTGATAAATTCCCTGGGGACTGGTGATCTGCAACCCAAGGTAATTAAGGAAGTGGCTCTAGAAATCATGGATGCACTGGTGGTCATTTTCCGATGTTCTATAGATTCAAGATCTGTTCCTGTGGATTGGAGGGTAGCTAATGTTATCCCACTTTTTAGGAAAGGCGGGGGAGAGAAAACAGGGAATTATAGACCAGTTAGCCTGACATCGGTGGTGGGGAAGATGCTGGAGTCAATTATAAAAGATGTAATAGCGGCACATTTGGATAGCAGTAACAGGATCGGTCCGAGTCAGCATGGATTTATGAAGGGAAAATTATGCTTGACTAATCTTCTGGAATTTTTTGAGGATGTAACTAGGAAAATGGACAAGGGAGAGCCAGTGGATGTAGTGTATCTGGAGTTTCAGAAAGCATTTGATAAGGTCCTACATAGGAGATTAGTGGGCAAAATTGGAGCACATGGTATTGGGGGATGGGTACTGACATGGATAGAAAATTGGTTGGCAGACAGGAAACAACGAGTAGGGATTAACGGGTCCCTTTCAGGCAGTAACTAGTGGGGTACCGCAAGGCTCGGTGCTGGGACTGCAGCTATGTACAATATACATTAATGATTTAGATGAAGGGATTAAAAGTAACATTTGCAGATGACACAAAGATGAGTGGCAGTGTGAACTGTGAGGAGGATGCTATGAGCATGCATATGTTGATAGAATGGAGCGGCTGGGCTTGTATACTAAGGAATTTTGAAGGATGAGAGGGAATCTTATTGAAACATATAAGATTATTAAGGGTTGGGACACACTAGAGGTTGGAAACATGTTCCCGATGTTGGGGGAGTCCAGAACCAGGGGCCCCAGTTTAAGAATAAGGGATAAGCCATTTAGAACGGAGATGAGGAAAAACGTTCACACAGAGGGTTGTGAATCTGTGGAATATTCTGCCTCAGAAGGCAGTGGAGGCCAATTCTCTGGATCCTTTCAAGAATTAGATAGAGCTCTTAAAGATAGCGGAGTCAGGGGAGATGGTGAGAAGGCAGGAACGGGGTACTGATTGGGGATGATCATCCATGAGCACAGTGAATGGCGGTGCTGGCTTGAAGGGCCGAATGGCCTACTCCTGCACCTATTGTCTATTGTCTTTGGAGTGTGGGAGGAAACCGGAGAACCCAGAGGAAACCCACGCAGATCACTGGGAGAACGTGCAAATTCTGCACAGACAGCACCCGTAGTCAGGATTGAACCCGGGTGAAGCAACAACTCTACCACTCTACCCCCCTTCTGTCCCCACCCCCTCTCTCTGCCCCAACCTCGCGCTCCCCCCTTCCTCACCCCCATGCTGCCCTTGCCCTCTATGTCGGTGCTGTGTGACTCCGTGGGCTGTGTGTGTGTGCGTTTGTGTGTGCGTGGGCATGGGCGGAAATCCCTTTTAATACATGGAGGGGGACACAATTTCCTGGCGGCCCGATGTCAAGTGTGCATGAAACTAACAATTTTATCTCTCACACACACACACGCACACACACACACACACACACACACACACACACACACACACACACACACACACACACACACACACACACACACACACACACACACACACACACACACACACACACACACACACACACACACACACACACACACACACACACAGAAAGTGGTGACCACTGCCCAGTCCATCACCGGCTCTGACCTCCCCACCAGCAAAAGGATCTATCGCAGTCAAAAAGGCTGCCAACATCATCAGCGACCCACACCATCCTGGTCACACACTCATTTCACCGTTGCCACCGGAAAGAAGGTACTGGAGCCTGAAAACTGTAACGTCCAGGTTCAGGAACAGCCACTTCCCCACAGCCATCAGGCTATTAAACACAACATCAAATAAGCTCTGAACAATAACAATCTTATTATTATTGCACTATATCTGTTTATTTATTGTGTGTATATATGGTCTATAGACACACCAAACTATTATCTTCCGTTTTGTATTATGTTTACATATTCTGTTGTGCTGCAGTAAGTAAGAATTGAATTGTCCTTCTCTTGGCCTCATAGCGCGGTGGAGGCCGGTTCTCTGGATGCTTTCAAGAGGGAGCTAGATAGGTCTCTTAAAAATAGCGGAGTCAGGGGATATGGGGAGATGGCAGGAACGGGGTACTGATTGGGGATGATCAGCCATGATCACATTGAATGGCGGTGCTGGCTCGAAGGGCCGAATGGCCTACTCCTGCACCTATTGTCTATTGTCTATTGGGACACATGACAATAAAGCTCTCTTGACTTGACTCTTGACATCTTACACACATCTTACACGCATCTTACTGTAACGATCCTGGGGCCTGGGGAAGACTTGAGAGACAGTGAAAGAAGACCAAGAGTGGTTTAAATTAAAATATATATATATTTGCGCTGAGGCCTAACATCTAGTAGCTGGCGGCCTCCAACTGGAATCGACCTTGAGGGCTCCAGTCGCAGTCTGGACGTACCATCACAAAGCTGGCTGACTTAGGAAGCTGTGGTGGCGTTGCGGCTGCGACTCGACAGGCTTGATTTGGCCCGTTCACGGGGCCTTTCATCGCCCGGCGCGGCTTAAAATCGGCCACGGGATCTACCATCGACTGGCAAGGGCTTCAGCATCGAGAGCCTCGATCACAAGAAATACATGGGGGTAGTTGTCCCCCACCTCTCAAAACATGAGGGGGACACGTCCCCCCCCCTGGGATTTCCGCCCATGTGTGTGAATGTGTGTGTGTATGTGCGTGCGTGTGTGCCGTGTTGCTTGGGGCCTGAGCTGCTCCCAGGGACGTGACTGCCCTCTCTCCACAGCTGGTGTCGGCAGCTGAGGATTCCTTCGTCAGCGTGTGGATCCTGTCCCGCAGCCCAGAGACCAACGGCATTGAGGTGAGGACACAGCCAACCTTCCCCAACTCCTGTTGCTGCCCCACACTCTGGGACCAGGGGGATAGGATGGAGTCGAGGTACATGGAGATGATTTCAGTGGGACAGAAATAATGGGTCTGCCAGGGCAGTTGTGTTGATGGATTTTGGGGAGAAGGTAAAAACGGGCTGTCCGGGGCTGGGAAACAATAATGTTGGAGGCTATGGAAGGCAAACAGTAAGAAGTGATGAAATCAGAAATGGGCTGTGTGAGATTATGGTCTGAAGAAGGATCTCAACCCAAGACTTCACCTATTCCTTCACTCCAGAGATGCTGCTGAGTTACTCCAGCACTCTGAAACGTCACCCATTCCTTCTCTCCAGAGATGCTGCCTGTCCCACTGAGTTACTCCAGCATGTTGTGTCTATCTTGGGTCATTGCACTGCGGTGGCTTTCAATTCCCCAATGTTGAAATTTATTTATTGTCATGTGTTGCGAGGTACAGTGAAAAGCTTTTGTTGCTAGGGACTAGGTGAGGGTAAGTGTTCGGCACGGACTAGAAGGGCCGAGATGGCCTGTTTCTGTGCTGCAATTGTTATATGGTTATATGGTTGTGTGCTAACCAGTCAGCAGAAAGACAATACATGATTACAATTGTGCCGCCCACATTGTACAGATACAGGATAACGGGAATAACTGGGACATACTCAGGGCCAGAGGATTAGACGGGGCAGAATGTGTTGGGTGCGGCCAAGAAGGTTTCATTAAACAGTGTGTGGATAGTCTGACTAGAGAAGGGACCATACTGGTCTGTGTGCTGGGACATGTTGTGGTGAAAGAGGAATTTGGAGAGAATGATCACAACTCCATGAGCTTTAATATTGCTTTGAACAGGGACAGGTCTGGATGTTGGGGGGAGGGGGTTTAATTGGGGCAACACAGAATACAATGACATTAAGTGTAGGAAGGAACTGCAGATGCTGGTTTAAACCAAAGATAGACCCAAAAAACTGGAATAACGCTGCTATTCAGGTAGCATCTCTGGAGAGAAGGTCGAGACCCTTCTTCAGAATGCCATTAGGCAGGAGCTAGTGAGGGGAGATTGGGATCAGTTGTTGGGTAAGACCACAGATGACATGTGGGAGTTGTTTAAAGACCGGGAGATCAAAGTGCAGTCAGCATGTTTCAGTAAGGAGGAGGGATAAGGACAGCAAGGTAGTGGATGGGCAGAGAGTAGAGAGTTGGATGGAGAGTAGAGAGTTGGATAGAGAGTAGAGAGTTGGATAGAGAGTTGAGCGTTGAATAGAGGGTTGGGATGGGAGTCGGGTAGAGAGTCGGGTAGAGTATTGGGCAAACAGTTGGGCAGAGAGATGAGTAGAGAGTTGAATAGTGACCCTTTGTTGGGTAGAGAATCAAGTAGAGAGTTGGTTAGAGAGTTGAGAGTTGGGTACTGAGAGTTTGATAGAGTGTTGAGAGTTGGGCAGAGATTTGAGTAGAGCCTCCTCGTTGTGCAGAGAGTTGAGAGTTGGGCAGAGATTTGAGTAGAGACTCCTCGTTGTGCAGAGAGTTGAGAGTTGGACAGGGAGTTGAGAGTTGGACAGGGAGTTGAGAGTTGGACAGGGAGTTGAGAGTTGGACAGGGAGTTGAGAGTTGGACAGAGAGTTGAGAGTTGGACAGGGAGTTGAGAGTTGGACAGGGAGTTGAGAGTTGGACAGGGAGTTGAGAGTTGGACAGGGAGTTGAGAGTTGGACAGGGAGTTGAGAGTTGGACAGGGAGTTGAGAGTTGGACAGGGAGTTGAGAGTTGGACAGGGAGTTGAGAGATGGACAGGGAGTTGAGAGATGGACAGGGAGTTGAGAGTTGGACAGAGAGTTGAGAGTTGGACAGAGAGTTGAGAGTTGGACAGGGAGTTGAGAGATGGACAGGGAGTTGAGAGTTCGACAGAGTTGAGAGGGGTGGAGAGTTGAGAGGGGTGGAGAGTAGAGAGTTGGATGGAGAGTTGGACAGAGAGTTGAATAGAGGATTCGGATGGGAGTCGGGTAGAGTATTGGGCAAACAGTTGGGCAGAGAGATGAGTAGAGAGTTGAATAGTGACCCTTTGTTCGGTAGAGAGTTGGGTAGAGAATCAAGCAGAGAGTTGGGTATAGAGTTGAAAATTGGGCAGAGAGTTATTAGATGCGGAGAGAGTAGTAAGCTGGGTAGGCAGTTGGGAAGAGAGTTGGGCAGAGAGTTGAGTAGAGAGTTGAGTAGAGCGTTGAATAGAGAGTTGGGTGGAGAGTTGAGAGATGGGTAGAGAGTTCAGAGTTGGGCAGTGAGTTCGGAGTTGGGTAGGGATTTGAGAGTTAAGTATAGAGTTGGAAGTATGTTGGATAGAGTGTTAAGAGTTGGGTAGAGTTGAGTAGAGAGTTGGGCAGACAGTTGAGTTGAGATTTGGGTGGAGAGTTGGGTAGAGAGTTGAACAGAGAATCAAGTAGAGAGTTGGGTATAGAGTGAAGAGTTTGATAGAGTCGAGAGTTGGGCAGAGAGTTGAGAGAGAGTTAGGAGTTGGGTAGAGAGTTGAAAGTTGGGTAGAGAGTTGAGAGTTGAATAGAGAGTTGAATAAAGGGTTGGGTGGAGAGTTTAGAGTTGGGTACAGAGATGAGAGATGGGTAGAGAGTTGAGTAGGGCAGACAGTTGGGTAGACTGTTGGGCAGACAGTTGTGGGGAGAGTTCAGTAAATAGTTGAGTAGAGAGTTTGGTAGAGAGTTGTGTTGGGAGTTAAGTAGAAAGTTGAGAGTTGGATACAGAGTTGAGAGATGTAGAAAGTTGAGGGTTGGGTAGAGTTGGGTTGGGTTAAGAGTTGAGAATAGAGAGTTGGGCAGAGAGCTGGGCAGAGAGTTGAGTAGCGAGTTGGCCAACAGATAGGCAAAGAGGTGAGTTGAGAGGTGAGAGTTGGGAAGAGAGTTGAGAGATGGGAGAAACTTAAGAGTTGGGTGGATAGCTGAGAGATGGGCAGAGAGTTGGGTAGTGAGTTGGGCACACAGTTGGGCAAAGAGTTGAGTAGAGTGATGAGTTGAGAGTTGAGAGTTGGGTAGAGAGATGAGAGATGGGCTGAGAGTTGGGCAGACAGTTGTGTAGACGGTTGGTTAGAGAGTTCAGTAAAGAGTTGAGATTTGGGTAGAGAGTTGAGTAGAAAGTTAAGAGTTGGATTAAGAGTTGAGAGGGGTGGAGAGTAGAGAGTCATGTAAAGAGGAGAGAGTTGGGTAGAGTTGATTTGCGTAAAGAGTTGAGAGTTGGGTGGAGAGTAGTGAGTTGGGCAGACAGTTGCGTGGCAGTTGTGTAGAGAATTGAACAGAGAACTAAGTAGGGCATTGAGTAAAGAGCTGAGTGGAGAATTGGGTAGAGAGTTGAGAGTTCGGTAAAGAGTTGTTAGTTTGGTAGAGTTGAGGGTTGGGTTGAGAGTTGAGAGCTGGGCAGAGAGTTGAGCAGAGCGGTGGGCGTACAGTTGGTTAGAGAGTTGGGTAGAGAATAGAGAGTCGGGTCGAGAGATGAGAGTTGGATGGAGAGTTGAGTAGAGAGTTGAGAGTTGGGTATAGAGTTGAGAATTGAAAAAGAGTTGAATAGAGGGTTGAACATGGAGTTGGGTAGAGATTTGGGCAGAGCGTTGGACAGAGTGTTGGGCAGACAGTTTAGTAGAGGGTTGAGTAGAGACCATTTGTTGGGTAGAGAGTTGATAGCTGGGTGGATATTTAAGGGTGGGTAGAGACCCATCGTTGGGTAGAGAGTTGAGAGTTTGGGTAGAAAGTAGTGAGTTGGAGAGAGTGTTGGATAGAGAGTTGGAAAGAGAGTTGAGTAGAGAACTAAGTAGAGAGCTGAGTAGAGAGTTGAGAGTAAGTTGGAGAGTTGAGAGTTGGATAGAGAGTTGAGAATTGGGTAGAGATTTGAGTGGCGAGTTGGCCAGACAGTTGGGTTGAGTGTTGGGAGTTGGGTAGAGAGTTAAGAGTTTAATAGAGATTTAAGAGTTGGGTGGAGATTTGAGATTTGGGTAGAGGGATAGAGAGTTGGGCAGAGAGATGAGCAGAGAGTTGAGTAGAGACCCTTTGTTCGGTAGAGAGTTGATAGTTGGGTGGATAGTTGAGAGTTGGGTAGAGACCCATTGTTGGGTAAAGAGTTGAGAATTTGGGAAGAGAGTAGTGAGTTTGAGAGAGTGTTGGGTAGAGAGTTGGACAGAGAGTTGAGTAGAGAACTAAGTAGAGAGTTGAGAGTTGGTTGGAGAGTTGAAAGTTGGGTAAAGAGTTGAAGAGTTGGATAGAAAGTTGAGTGGCGAGTTGGGCAGACAGTTGGGTAGAGAGTTGAGTAGAGAGTTGAGTAGAGAGTTGAGTAGAGAGTTGAGTAGAGAGTTGAGCAGAGAGTTGGGTTGAGAGTTGGGTAGAGTTGGGAGTTGGGTAGAGTTGAGAGTTGAGTAGAGAGTTGGGTAGAGTTGGGAGTTGGGAGTTGGGTAGAGAGTTGAGTAGAGAGTTGAGTAGAGAGTTGAGTAGAGAGTTGGGTTGAGAGTTGGGTAGAGTTGGGAGTTGGGTAGAGAGTTGAGAGATGTGTAGAGAGTTGAGAGTTGGGTAGTGTTGGGTAGAGAGATGGGTGGAAAGATGAGCAGAGAGTTGAGCAGAGAATTGAGCAGAGAGTTGAGTGTTGGGTAGAGAGTTGAGAGTTTGGGTAGAGAGTAGTGAGTTGGAGAGAGTATTGGGTAGACAGTTGAGAGTTGGGTAGAGAGCTGGGCAGAGGGTTGAGCAGAGAATTAAATAGAGAATTGAGTAGAGACGTTTGTTGGCTAGATAGTTGAGAGTTGGTTGAAGTTGAAAGTTGGGTAAAGAGTTGAGAGTTGGATAGTGAGTTGGGTTGAGAGTTGAGTGGCAAGTTGGGCAGACATTTGGTAGAGAATTGGGCAGAGCGTTGGTCAGACAGGTGGGCATAGAGTTGAGTAGAGAACTAAGTAGAGTTCAGTGGAGACCCTTCATTGGGCAGAGAGTTGAGTAGAGAACTAACTAGAGAGTTGAGTAGAAAATTGAGCGTCGGGTAGAGAGTTGGTTAGAGTTATATAGAGAGTTGGATAGAAGTTTGAGTGAAGAGTTGAATTGGGTCAAAGACCAGAGGACGTAGGTTCAAGGTGAAGGGGAAATTATTTAACAGGAATCTGAAGGGTAACCTTTTCATACAAAGGGTGGTGGGTGTATGGAACAAGCTGTCAGAGGAGGTAGTTGAGGCAGGGATTATCCCAACATTTAAGGAACAGTGAGATAGGTACATGGATAGGGCAGGTCTGCAGGCAGGTGGGACTAGTGTAGCTAAGACATTGTTGGCCGGTACACAAAAGTGCTGGAGAAACTCAGCGGGTCCGGCAGCATCAATGGAGCGAAGGAAATAGGCTTATTTCCTTCGCTCCATTGATGCTGCCGCAACAGCTGAGTTTCTCCAGCACTTTTTTCTACCTTCGATTTTCCAGCATCTGCAGTTCCTTCTTGAACATTGTTGGCTGGCGTGGGCAAGTTGGGGCGAATGCCTGTTTTCACACTGTTTCACTCCATGAGTCTATGAGGGATTCTATGCTTGTAGTAAAAGGATGGAGGTGAGGTACTAACTGAGTATTTTGCATCAGTATTCACTGAGAAGGACTTGGAGGGCAGTGAGATCAATATGGAGAACACTAATATGCTTGACAAGATTGAGATGGAGAAAGAGGTGATGCTGAGGCTCTTCAGAAACATTAAGGTGGATACGTCCCCAGGGCCTGATGGCATCTTATTCATACAAGACATAGGGTTATGGTGGAAGGGAGATATTCAGGCTGGAGGTTGGTGACCAGTGGAGTTCCATAGGAATCTGTGTTGGGATCTCTGCTGTTTATATTAACATATATATAGACATATATGGAGATGTGTTGGTGAGTAAGTTTACTCACAACAACATTGGAGGAGTTGCAGACAGTGAGGAAGGCTGTCAGAAGATGCAGGGGGTGGGGTGGGTGGGTGTGAGGGGTTGTGGGTGAGGGGAGCAGTGAGGGTGTGGGTGAGGAGGAGGGGTGGGTGAGTGGGCAATGTGAGGGAACAGTGTGAGGAGGGGAGGGGGTCAGTTTGTGGGGGCGGGGCGGGGGAGGGGACGGTGTGAGGGGGACAGTGTGCGGGGGAGGGGACGGTGTGAGGGGGTAGTGTGAAGGGGTGAGGGTGGCAGTGTGCGGGGGAGGGGTGGGTGAGGGGGCAGTATGTTGCGTGGCAGAGTGTGACCCCTGCCGTTTGACAGATGGAACATCTGCACACAGAGTGTGTGACGGACATCCTGATGTGTGGCGCCAGGTTCTGTGACCCTGAAGGCAGCTCGTTTGCGGTGAGCGGATACGACCTGAGTGAGATCATCCGTTTTGTCCAGGTGTAGGTGAGGGTGCCGGGTACAGGTTGCCCCTAACGCCCGCTGGCCCAGAGCACACAGCCTGACCACAGCTCTGCCCCTCCACTGGGCCCAGTGGGCAGCTCTGTATCTGCAAAGGCGGCCTGGTCTTTGTGCCCACTGATTCTCTCTGTGTCCACACTGCCCTTGGGCAGCTCCAGGCTGTGCCACACAGAGCACCCACCACCGGCTTGTCTGTCGCCCCACACCTACCACTGTCTGGGAATCTAAACAAATGGTGCTTTCACTAAAGTTGGACACACACACACACACACACACACACACACACACACACACTCGCACTCGCACTCGCACTCACACACTCACACACACACACACACGCACTCGCACTCACACTCACACACACACACACACACACACACACACACACACACAAACACACACACACACACACACACACACACTCACACTCACACTCACACACACACACACACACTTATGTCCTTGCTTCCAGTGGTGATCGCAACCCTCCCCCAGAACAGTGAGAAATGTTTCCCCTTGATCAACTGGACATCGAACAAACTGCCCGTTAATTAGTTCATCAGTCTTACAATACATCTTCCATGTTCGTGTCAGTCTGTGTTACACTACATCTTCCATGTTCAGTGTTCGTTAACCTTTTTAAAATTGAGTTTGTCTCAAGATGTTTGGATGCTTTTTAGGAAGAGAAGGCTGTTTTAATTATTCAGCTGGCAATATAACATTACGTGTGACGTTCTGCTTTAATAAAAGTAATCTGTATTAAGTCTGCAGATTGAGTGAAACATTTACCTTTGCATGTAAAATCCACCCTTTCTTTCAACACCAAACGTTACAGCTAGGTGGAGGTTACCTTGTGAACAAGGCTGTAGGTGCTGGGGTCAAGTCAAGAGTGTTTTATTGTCAATTGTTCCAGATAGAACAATGACATTCTTACTTGCAGCAGCACAACAGAATATGTAAACAAAGTTCAGTGTGTGCATATGTACATAGATTGAATTGAATTTCCTTTATTGTCATTCAAACAAGTTTGAATGAAATTTCGTACCATGCAGTCATGACAGTAAAAGGCGACAAAACACAATGAACACAATTTAACGCAAACATCCATGACAGTGAATCTCCAGGCACCTCCTCACTGTGATGGAAAGCAAAACGTCTTATCTCCTCTCTGCGCATTCTCCCGCGGTCAGGCAGTCAAACTGCTGCGTCGAGGCTCTCGATGTTGAAGGTGATGGTAAATCATGCGGCCGATTTTAAGCTCCGCGAATGGGCCGATTCAAACGATTCGGGGCGGACGAATCTGCTGTGGGAGCTCCCGAAAATCGGTCAGCAACCAGGGACCTGCGAGCTCCCGATGTTACCGTCCACAGGGCTCGCGGCTGAAGGCTCCGAAGTTGGATTGCCACAGCGCCCAAAGTCAGCCAGATGGTGACTCCACAGGCTCTGCGACCGCAACCCACATGGTCGATTCCAGTTGGAGGCCGCAAGCTCCACGATATTAGGCCTCAGCGCAGATGGAGATACGAGAAAGAAAAGGTCGCATCCCCGTTGAAGGAAGAGATTTTAAAACGGTTTATCCCACCCCCACATACACACAACTAAAAATAGACTGAAACATACATCTAACAAGACAAAAAGAAAACAAAAAGAAGAAAGATAGACGGACTGCAGGCGAGCCGCAACTGCTTGGGCAGCGCCGCCACTTCCGGATACACACACACACACACACACATGTCCGAAGAAGGGTCTCGACCCGAATCCAGGGCTGCTGACGGTGGGCTGAATGCCGCCAATTGCCACACCTGATGCCATGAGTGCCCTCTGGAGCAAGTCCTCGGCATTGGCGCTAGGCTTCAGATGTGGACAATGGAGACACGAGAGGCTGCAGGCCCTGAGGTCAGGGGCACAAATGAGCTACTGGGGTAGTCACAGGGTGGGACTTGTTTATGTTGTCCCACCACACACGCACATGCACACGTGTGCAGGTAAATTATACTAAACTGCCGGAGTCATGCCTCTCTACTGTGTACGTGAGAGGGGGAGGAGGGGGAGAGGGAGGGGGGTCCCGGGGAGAGGGATGTTGTGAGGATGGGGAATCTTGGTAGGTATGGAGGGTGTGTTATGGTGTGACCGTGTGGTCCGGTGCTGTGTGAGTGCACCTTGTGTCTGAGACCGGGACTCTCCCCCAGACTCCACTGTCCCAACAAGGACTGACCCTGCACTTGACCTCGCCCTTGACCTCTGCCCTTCTTTTGGTGCTATGATTGAATGGCAGAGTATATTTGATGAGCAGAATGGCCTAATTCTGCTCCTATCACGTATGAACATATTTCCAGTCAATATTGGGAAAGTTAAAATCCCCTACTACGACAACATTATTAGTCCTGAAGCTGCCTGCAATCTCCTGGCACCTTTGTTCTTCTAATTCCCGTTGACTTATTCGGAGGTGTGTAGTACACCCCAAATAAGGTGGTCATCCCTTTCTTGTTCCTCAGCTCCACCCATATAGCCTCAAGAGATGAACCATCAGTGTCACTCCTGACCACTGCCAGGACATCCTCCTTAACCAATAACGTAATCCCCCCTCCGCTTTTACCCTCACCCCTGTGTCTCCCGAAGCCCCTGTACCCCAGAACTTGAGCTCACAGTCCTGCCCCTCTCTTAACCACGTTTCAGTAATGGTTACAATGTTCTACTTTTAGAATCCACTATCCTGGGAAAAGACTAAGTGTCCACTTTATCTGCCGGGATCTGTGTGTCTCTGATTCCCAATCTCAGTGCTTTTGGATTTGGGATTGGCGAGAAGCCCCTGTGACTGTGGAAGCTGTGAGTGGTTTGTGAAAGGTGTTGGGAATTAGTGCGTGGTTGGTCCCTCAAGTGTCCTGATTGTGCAGTGATGTCAACAGAGGCAACAGTTTCAGGTTTCTGGGTGTGCACATCTCCGAAGATCTGTCCTGGACCCAGCACATTGATGCAGTCACGATGAAAGCCAATCAACGCCTCAATTTCCTTTGAAGATCAAGGAGATTTGGCATGTGGACGAATACTCACTTGTATTTCTACAGGTGTACTGTGGAGAACTTACTGACTGATCCATAACTTTGTAGCTTGAACACCCAGAAACAAAGGAGATTAGAAAATGTGGAAGACGCCTGGTCCATCCCGGATACTGACATCCCCACCATCAAGGGGATCGACAAGAGGCAATGGGTCAAAAAGAAAGCCAATATCATCAAAGACCCACATCACCCTAGGCTAGATGCAGGAAAAATATTCCCGATGTTGGGGGAGTCCAGAACCAGGGCTCACAGTTTAAGAATAAGGGGTAGGCCATTTAGGACTGAGATGAGGAAAAACGTTTTCACCCAGAGAGTTGTGAATCTGTAATTATCTGCCACAGAAGGCAATGGAGACCAATTCACTGGATGTTTTCAAGAGAGTTAGATACAGCTCTCAGGGTTAAAGGCATCAAGGGATATGGAGGAAAAGCAGGAACAAGGTATGGATTTTGGATGATCTGCCATTATCATATTAAATGGCGGTGCTGGCTCGAAGGGCCGAATGGCCTATTCCTGCACCTATTTTCTATGTTTCTATTCCTGTTAAATCTTTGACCCTTCTCCTTAAACCTATGTCCTCTGGTCCTCGATTCGCCTACTCTGGGCAAGAGACTCTGCATCTACCCGATCTATTCCTCTCATGATGTTATACACCTCTGTAAGATCACCCCTCATCCTCCTGTGCTCCAAGGAATAGAGACCCAGCCTACTCAACCTTTCCCTATAGCTCACACCCTCTAGTCCAGGCAACATTCGCTTACATCATCTCTGTAGCCTTTCAATCTTCTCAGCATCTTTCCTATAACATGGTGCCCAGAACTGAACACAATACTCTAAATGTGGCCACACCGACGTCTTACGCAACTGCAACATGACCTCCCAATGTCTACATTCAATACTCTCACTGATGAAGGCCAAAGTGCTAAAAGCCATTTTGATCACCTTATCTACCTGCAACTCCACCTTCATGGAACTATACACCTGCTCCACAACACTCCCCAGAGCTCTTCCATTCACTGTGTAGATCCTGCCCATGTTAGACTTTCCAAAATGCAACCCTTCACATTTCTCTATTAAATTCCATCAACCATTCCTCAGCCCACCTGGCCAATCGATCAAGATCCTGCTGCAATTTTACACAACCATCTTCACTATCTGCAAAACAACCCCCTTTTGTATCATCTGAAACTGAAGGACAACCTTTTCACACAGTGTACAGAATGAGCTTCCAGGTGTGGTCATTGAGGCGGGTACTAGAGCACATGTAGGCAAGTACATTCACAGGAAAAAAATAGAGAGATGGGGCATCTCTATGGAGTTGGGCTGAGTGGCCTGTTTCTATGCTGTATGACTGATTCTACCTGGGATCGCATCATCTCTGTCACAATGTCCCTTTTGATATGTCACAATTGATAGCTTATCTCAGTTTTAGCCAATGAAGAGATGCATCAGACGTATGCAAGCAATGCTGGTTACCAGTGACACCAGAATGTTGTGGCATTTCTCCCAGTGCTCAGTCAGACTGATCTCGTTCCACACTGGGACCATGGAGCTGTCTCTGCTGCTCTCCCCCCTCCTCTCTCTCGCCTCCCACCCCCTCTCGTCCCTGGTCTGCCTCCACCTCGTCCTGGTGCTCAGGTCCCAGAGGAGAGGGCGCTGGCGGCCGGCGAATTGTCCTGTGGATCTGAGCGGCAAAACGGCCATCGTCACAGGAGCCAACACAGGTAGGGGCGGCCACAGGAAGATGGGAGTACAAGGCAAGGCTGGGCTCACACACACAACCTGGTACTGTGTGGATTCATTACAGAGGTGGCCCATCAGCAGCTGCGTGGGACGTTGACACGGCTGGGTAACGAGGGCAGCGTGTAGTTCTGGTCACCGCTGTACAGGGAGGCTGGCATTAAGCAGGAGAGATTCATCATAATGTGATTCGGGTCGGCACACTGACGCAGCGGTAGAGCTGCTGCCTTACAGCGCCAGAGATGCCGGTTCGATCCTGACAGAATAATACCAGACAGCAGAATATGGTCACAGAGTCAGTCAGCACGGAAACAGGCCCTTCCTCCCAGCTCGGCCATGCCGACCAACATGGCCCATCCTTGCTCCTTCCATTTGTTCGCATTTCCTTGTAAACATCTCACATTACATACCTGTCCAAGTGTTGTTTAAATGTTGTTATAGTCCCTGCCTCAATTACCTGGTTAGAGAGGAGATTAACGCAATAGAAAGGAAGGACATTAGCTTGGCGGATGTGGAATCGATAGGGTAGAGCTGCGAAACACTAAGGGGCATAAACACTAGTGGGAGTTGTGTACAGGCCATCTAACAGTAGTAGTGGAGTTGGGGATGGCATCAAACAGGAAATTAAAAATGCGTGCAACAAAAGTAAAACAGTTATAATGGGTGACTTCAATCTACATATAGATTGGGTGAATCAAATTGGCAGGGGTGCTGGGGAAGAGGATTTCTTGGAATGTATGTGGGATAGTTTTCTAAACCAGAGGAACCAACAAGAGAGCATGCTATTCTAGACTGGGTATTGAGTAATGAGGAAGGGTTAGTTTGCAGTCTTGTTGTGCGTGGCCCCTTGGGCAAGAGTGACCATAATATGGTTGAGTTCTTCATTAGGATGGAGAGTGACATAATTAATTCAGAAACAAGGGTTCGGAACTTAAAGAAAGGTAACTTACAAATTAGCCAGAAAAAGCAGCCTATCACAGGACTGGGAGAAATTCAGTGTCCAGCAGAGGAGGACAAAGCGCTTAATTAGGGAAGGGAAAATAGATTATGAAAGAAAACTGGCAGGGAACATAAAAACTGACTGCAAAAGTTTTTATAGATATGTGGAGCGAAAAAGATTAGTTAATACAGAGTGATGAATCTCTGGAACTCTCTGCCACAGAAGGTAGTTGAGGCCAGTTCATTGGCTATATTTAAGAGGGAGTTAGATGTGGCCCTTGTGGCTCAAGGGATCAGGGGGTATGGAGAGAAGGCAGGCACAGGATACTGAGTTGGATGATCAGCCATGATCATATTGAATGACGGTGCAGGCTCGAAGAGCCGAATGGCCTACTCCTGCACCTTTTTTCTATGTTTCTACCTCTGGCAGTTGGTTCCATACACCCACCCTCTGTGTGAACAAGTTACCGCTCAGTTTCCATCGTATCTATCGCCTCAAAAACTTACGTGAATCTTGATTCCCATACTCTGGGTAAAAGGCTCTCATGATTTTATACACCTCTGCAAGATCACCCCTCATCCTCCTGCTCTCCAAGATTTTACCTGTCTAGTCTAAAGAATAACGTCGCAGCCGGGTCACCCTCTCCCTGTTGCTCAGGGTCCCGGGAGGGGGTGGGGCGGATTTGAGAGTAGGAACCCCTTGGTTTGGGAAGCCTCCTGTTCCTGACGCTGTCCCTTTAAGAGTAGGCTCGTCCTGGATTATGGCCAGCTCTGGCTGCTGGCAGTCAGACTGTGATCTTGTCCCACACTGGGACCATGGAGCTGTCTCTGCTGCTCTCCCCTCTCCTCTCTCTCGCCTCCCACCCCATCTGGTCCCTGGTCTGCCTCCTCCTCGTCCTGGTGCTCAGGTCCCAGAGGAGAGGGCGCTGGCGGCCGGCGAATTGTCCTGTGGATCTGAGCGGCAAGACGGCCATCGTCACAGGAGCCAACACAGGTAGGGGCGGCCACAGGAAGGTGGGAGTACAAGGCAAGGCTGGGCTCAAACACACAACCTGATACTGTGTGGATTCATTACAGAGGTGGCCCATCTGCAGCTGTTTCGGACGTTGGCACGGCTGCGTTACGAGGGCAGCGTGTAGTTCTGGTCGCCGCTGTACAGGGAGGCTGGCATTATGTTGGAAAGGGTGCAGGAGGGATTCACCACCATGTGATTAGGGTCGGCACAATGACGCAGCGGTAGAGTTGCTGCCTATGCAGTGCCAGAGACCCTGATGTAAAGTTGTCCCTAGTGTGTAGGATCGTGCGAGTGCATGGAGTGATCGCTGGTCAGCATGGACTCGGTGGGCCGAAGGGCCTGTTTCCACGCTGCATGCGTAAAGTATGTATAACGTTACCTGGGCTTGCAGGCTTGAGTTAGAGTGTGGAGTGCAGGATCGAGCTGTCAGCTATGTCGAGCAACAAAGTCCAATGTCCACGGACAAAGTTCAATGGGGAAGAGGTGACTCTGCCAGTACACAGTTGCTTTAAATGTCCGCCTGTAATCTGTCCCCAAATCGAGAGTACACTGTCCTCTCACTCGGGAGTACATCTCTATACCTCCCCGACCACGTACCCTCAAAATCTGGAGTGGTGCACAACGTGCTGGAGGAACTGGTGAAAGGGTGGCACCATCAAAGTGCTGCTCGCGGGGGTTGCGGGCTTGAGTTACAGGGGGACGCTGCATAGGCTGGGTCTGAAGAAGGGTTTCGGCCCGAAACGTCGCCTATTTCCTTCGCTCCATAGATGCTGCTGCACCCGCTGAGTTCCTCCAGCAATTTTGTGTACCTAGGCTGGGACTTTGTTCTCTGAAGCGTAGGAGGCTGAGTGGTGACCTTATTGAGGTGTACATGATCATGAGGGACACGGATAAAGTGAACACTCACAGTCTTTTCCCAGGGTAGAGGATTCTAAAGCTAGAGGCCACAGGCTTAACGTGAGAGGGGAGAAATTTAAAAGGGAACTCGGGGATAACCTTTTCACTCAGAGAGTGGTCCGTATGTGGAACGAGCAGCCAGAGAAGCGAATACTATAGAAGTAAGCATGCAAGTACAGCAGGCAGGGAAGAAAGCTAATGGCATGTTGGCCTTCATAGCAAGAAGATTTGAGTATAGGGTGATTTCACGAAAGGTCACTGGAGCGTAGATCCGCACCCACGTGACCCCAAAATTTAACTGGGGGACAAGCGTCACTTCCGGTACATGTTAGTGGATGGGAAAACACGCACTTTCACACCCGTTAAAAACATCGAAAACGGCCAGTTTTTGAGCTGCAATTTACTGTACCAGTCGGGGTGACCGTGAGGCACAGCTACCTAAATTTACAGTTTAAAAAAAAGATAGAAACTAAGGTAAATTCAAGAGGGAGCTGAAGGTGCAAAAACAGCGGAAGTTGTTAGCGAACATATGTCGTGGAGATTTAAAGATCCAAAATATCGGAAATTATCGCGTTTGCTCGCTGCATTTCATCAAAAGTAAGGCATTATTGGCTTTGTCATCCTTATTCATTTGTTAGATGAAAAGTATTAAAAGTTAGAAATCCTTCAGTAAAATTGCAAAATCGCCCATTGTTCTCAGGTGGGTTTTAACATGCAAAATGAAAACGCTTCTGAAACTCCATTTACCATTTAAATAATCGTAAACTCTCAATGCGTTTGGAGATAAATTTTACTCAGATGCAAGCTAAGGAATGGGATAATTGTCAGCTGTTAGTTGGACAAAATCAGGAGATTTTATTATTTGCCAAAATATATTTCTCAATGTTTCTTGTTTAATACTCTCTTCTTGTTGCACGTGCATGGCGTTCTTGTGCACATTGTCTATCCTGCTCACAGTGGGTGCCCAATCAGGATTGTTGACATCATTCCATGCTGCAGGCTTGTCTGTTATTAGATGACAAATAAATAAGTAGTTTGGGTGATTGTGCAGGCTTTAAACAAGAAACATTGAGAAATATATTTTGGCAAATAATAAAATCTCCTGATTTTGTCCAACTAACAGCTGACAATTATCCCATTCCTTAGCTTGCATCTGAGTAAAATTTATTTCCAAACGTATTGAGAGTTTACGATTATTTTAATGGTAAATGGAGCTTCAGAAGCGTTTTCATTTTGCATGTTAAAACCCACCTGAGAACAATGGGCGATTTTGCAATTTTACTGAAGGATTTCTAACTTTTAATACTTTTCATCTAACAAATGAATAAAGATAACAAAGCCAATAATGCCTTACTTTTGATGAAATGCAGCGAGCAAACGCGATAATTCCCGATATTTTGGATCTTTAAATCTCCACGACAAATGTCCGCTAACAACTTCCGCTGTTTTTGCACCTTCAGCTCCCTCTTGAATTTACCTTAGTTTCTATCTTTTTTTAAAACTGTAAATTAAGGTGGCTGTGCCTCACGGTCACCCCGACTGGTACAGTAAATTGCAGCTCAAAAACTGGCCGTTTTCGATGTTTTTAATGGGTGTGAAAGTGCGTGTTTTCCCATTCACTAACATGTACCGGAAGTGACGCTTGTCCCCCAGTTAAATTTTGCGGTCACGTGGGTACGGATCTACGCTCCAGTGACCTTTCGTGAAATCACCCTATAGGAGCAAGGAGGTCCTACTGCAGCTGTACAGGCTAGATGCAGGAAAAATGTTTCCGATGTTGGAGTCCAGAACCAGGGGTCACAGTTTAAGAATAAAGGCCAGGGCATTGAGGACTGAGATGAGGAAAAACGTCTTCACCCAGATCATGGGCGGAATTCCAGGGGGTGGTTGGGGGACACACACACACGCCCCTCCCATGTTTTGAGATGTGGGGGTCAATCTCCCCCATATTTTGTAATCCGGATTTTGAAATTCGGTGAAAAGAAATGTATTACAATCTCCGCTTTCCACGGGACAGTGGAGGTGTCACTGTCAAGTGCTTGTTAAATGTCTCTATTAACATGTTAAAACGATGTATCACCAATTGTGTTTTGACCTTCAAGTATTACTGAAGGTATTCACGGAGAATTTCTTAAAGCTGTCTGATGTGGGTACAATTACCATTTGAATTAATTAGATGTATTGGTGGATGGGAAAGATTTAAACGGGTATCGGATTTAAACGGGTCAGGTCATTGAGAACTCCGGTCGAATGGGTTTCCTGGCTAGCTTGCAGGTAAGTACCTCATTCAAGGTCACTCACGTGATGTAGTATGTTTTTCCCATCTCTCTCTCTCTCCTCCAAGGTTGGTTCTTCTGGTTGCCTTTATTTGCTTCAGTTTTATTTGTTTAATTGTTATTTATCACATTGTAGCTTTTGAAAGATTCAAGCGGGTATCAGGCACTTTCTAAGGACTGAATCGGCCCATTTGCGAGGCCTTTCATCGCCCGACGTGGCCTAAAATCAAGTGCAGCTTCGAGGCGATCGAGGCTCCCGATGTTGAAGCCCCCGCCGGATGATTTTAAGCCATGACAGGTGATGAAAGGCCCCGCGAACGGGACGATTCAAGCCACACAATTCGGGGCGGATGAAGCTGCTGTTGCTGGAGTTCAGTGTCGGTCACCAACCAGGTCAGCTCCCAATGTTACCGTCCACAGGGCCCACGGCCAAAGCCTTGAGCGTGTCTGTGTGCGCGGCCACCAAGAAAGCATGCCCCCAAATTCCGTCCCCACCCCTCATGCTTTGATAGCGATTTCTGCCCTTGAGTTGTGAATCTGTGGAATTCTCTGCCTTCTGCAGTGGAGGCCAAGTCACTGGATGTATTCAAGAGAGAGTTAGATTTAGCTCTTAGGGCTAAGGGAATCAAGGGATATGGGGAAAAAGTAGGAAGGGGATACTGATTTTGGATGATCAGCCATGATCATATTGAATAGCAGTGCTGGCTCGAAGGGCCAAATGGCCTACTCCGGCACCTATTTTCTCTGTTTCTATGACATTCTTGCTATTGTGGAGTGCAGCATAGGTTCACCAGATTAATTCCTAGGATGGTTGGACTGACATATGATGAAAGAATGGGTTGACTGGGTCAGTATTCACTGGAATTTAGAAGAATGAGTGGATTCTTATAGAAACGTATAACATTGTTAAAGGATTGGATACGTTAGATGCAGGAAATCTGCAGGAATCAAGCGACAACACCAGAGAGGAGTTCACAACTTGGAGGTGAACCCAGATGGTAATGAACTTGGGTTGTACACCATTTATGCAACCAACATCGATAAGCTTACAAGCAGCCAAGGCAAGGACTTTCGAACGAAATTATTGATTAATGAACAGTTAATCGATATGTGTATTGACACGGCAGCAGATTGTTCAGTCATGAGCAGAGACCTGTATAAAACAAAGTTCCCACAGATACCATTGTTTGCGAGTAAGGTCAAGCTGAGATCCTACTCGGGCGAGGTTTTGGAGACATGTGGACAAATGAACTGTAAAAGTTCAGCATAATGGTCAGTCAGTTAAGGGCCTGTCCCACAAGCATGCGACCTGCATGCGGCAAGCGCGACCAAACCGGAAGCGCGGGCCGCGCGGAGGTCGAATGATCCCCATCGAGTGGTCCCACCATCATGCGCCTGCATGCGGCGTGTGCGACCAAACTGGAAGTGGGGGCCGCGCCAGGTCGAGTGAGTGACGTGAAGTTTGAGCGAAGTCCGCGGGAGTTCGTGCGTGACATACGGCGTCAAGACGCTGCGTACGGCATCAAGACGCTGCGTATGCCCGTCGAGGCGGTGCGTACGGCATCGAGGCGGCTGCGGGCCGGCAGGCCGTTGCCGCGCGGAATTTTTTAACATGGTCAGTTTTTCGGAGCCCCGCACGATGTCTGGACCAGCTCCGCACAACTCCATACGGCTCCGGCGATCGAAGTGGGACCGGCCTCGCAAGGCCGTACGGCTTAGGTCACGCTTGCCGCATGCAGTTGCATGCTCGTGGGACAGGCCCTTAACACTGCCCATCATAGTGGCCAGCTACAGAAATAAACCAACACTCCTTGGAAAGGATTGGCTTAGTAGAATAGAGTTAGACTGGAAGAACATTTTCAGCGTTGATTTGTCTAAATCACGTCTTGAAAACGTCATAAGCAAACATTTTTGCTGACAGTTACAAGATCTGTACCATATGCACTAAAGCAACAAGTGGAGGAAGAACTTGACAGGTTAGAATGGAATGGAGTCCTCGTGAAGACAGACCGGAGTAACTGGGCAACGCCAATTGTGGCCGTACCCATGGCCGACAAAACTGTTCGACTATGTGCTGACTACAAAGTCGCAAACAACCAAGCCATTTTATGATGAACAATATCCGTTACCAACCTCGCAAGATCTGCACGCAGAACTTAGCGGAGCAAGAGTCTTCACTAAACCGGATTTGTCTCACGCTTACGCCCAACTCAATGTCGACAAGGAAAGTCAGCAGTACTTCACTATCAACACACATAAGGGCTTGAATTCTTATACAAAGCTGCCCTATGATTTGAAATCCTCCCCGAAAATGTTTCAGTCTGTCATGGACCAAATATTACAAGGCATTCCGCACTGTGTGTGCAACCAGGATGACCTACTGATATTTACAGAGGGCATGGTAGAACATCTGGCAGCAGCCTCTACCTACAGCCTGTCTGTTATTTCAATCTTTTAAAAAAGTTTTAGTTAGTCTAAAGTTTTGTGTTGGGGGAAACTTTAACTTTTCTATGTGGGGGGGGGGGGGGGCAGGGTAAGGGGTAAACCGTTTCCCAGTCTCTTCCTGGCGGGGACGCGACTATTTCTCCGAGTAGCGTCCTCGCCCCCCACCTCGCGGCCTACCAGCTGGATCGGAGCGGCCTTTCCTGCCGGGGACCGGGAACCGGACCAGGGCTGCTACAGCGGCGGCGCAGCGCTGGAGTCACTGCGGAGCGGGCGATGCCTACCTGGGTCGCCGTTTGGAGCTCCGGAGCGTTGGGCCGTTGCTCCAACATTGTGGAGCTCTGGTGCGGAGAGCTTCCAATGCGGGCGGCGCTGACCATCATCGTGGAGTCCTGGGGCGCCTTGCAGAGGGCCGCCAGCAGCAGTCTCCACCCGGCGCGGCTTACGGACTTTGGGAGCCGCCGGCTCTGTGTCCACGCCGCTGAGGACGTCCCGCAGCCCCGACGTCGGACTTGTATCACCCCGGCGAGTGGTCCTGGACATCAGGCCGCCCGTAGCTGCAACTGCGGAGGGCTTGGGGAGGCCCTGACCACAGGGAACAGTGGAGGAAGATTCTGCTGTGTGGGGATGTTTTATGTCAAATTCTATAGTGTGTGTTCTTTATTTTTTTTATTGTATGGCTGTATGGGAATTTCATTTCACTGTGCCATCTGGCACATGTGACAATTAAATGTATCTTGAATCTTAAATCTTGAATCTGGAAATCCTCGAGCAAGTTCTCACACGACTGAACTGCCACAATATCAAACTGCGTCAAAGTAAATGTGCAGTTAAGCATGAAGTCAATTTGCAGAAGTTTTGTGTGTTGGCCTGGTATTGACAGTGACATCGAGTCACTGGTTAGCAAATGTAGTGTCTGCCAAAATTGCCGGAGTAAACCACCAAAAACACCACTGCAACCATGGGCATGACCAAGTAGGCCTTTTCAGAGAGTTCATGTAGATTTTTGTGAAAAGGGTAATGATCACTTTCTGGTACTAGTAGATCGTCATTCCAAATGGATTGAGGTTAAGCATATGGGGTCTAGCACTACTACTCAGCGTACCATAGATGAGTTGAGTTTTTGCATGCCATGGTTTACCGGAAGAACTTGTTTCTGATAGCGGGCCTCAGTTTCGTTCAGAACGGTTCAAAGAGTTCATGCAGCGGAATGGTGTAAAACACACACTTGTTCCCCCATACCAGGGGTGGGGAACCTGTGGCCTTAAGGCTGCACGCGGCCTTCTAGGCCATTAAGTGCGGCCTTTTGAATGAATCCAAATTTTGTGGAACAAATCCTTTTATTTTTATTAATATGTTTTTGTTCGTCTTTTATTATTTTTATTTTAATCTTAAAATGAATGTATTTGAAATACCAAAGAGTAAAAGAAGTTTAAACAAAATAATCCTCCCAGACTGACGGCCACAATTAAAACATTTGTAAGTCATGAGGGCTATTTTAACACTTGTAATGCTGATGATTTCGTTCTAATGCGACTCTAGAATGTACGTTGACCTCCCTGCCAGACTGGAGCCACCACCGCCTGAGGCTGGGTGACGAGAGGGAAAATGTCGGGGAGAATCCGCTGGCCGTCCAGTCTTCAGGCGCGAAAGGTTGCATTGCAGAAATTAAAAGATGAAAAGCAAAGGCAAAGTCAGTTATTTCAAGCAGCGGTACATAGAAATTAGGTGCAGGAGTAGACCATTCGGCCCTTTGAGCCTGTACCACCATTCAATATGATCATGGCTGATCATCCAATTCGGTATGACCCAGAAATAATGCTACTGATGCGACTTATAAAGTAGCTTATATACTCAGGAAAAAAGGGAAGCCTTTTAGCGATGTAGAAATCGTAAAAGAATGCATTGTCGAAGTAGTAGGATGCTTAGACCCCGATAAGGTTTCACAGTGCAAACAACCGCCTCTTTCAAGGAGAACTATAACTGATCGGCAACATGAATTAGCCCGCAACGTAACAGAACAACATCATGCAATACTCCAAAAAGAAAATATATATTATTCAATCGCTTTGGATGAATCAACTGATACTACTGACTCAGCACAGGTTTTATATTTCATTCGGGCCATAACAGAAGATTTTCTTTGCTACAAAGAGTTACTCGCTTTGGGCACTCTTACAGGTAGAACACGATGAATCAATTTCTTCAACAACTTTCAAGATAAATGTTGTGAAGTTGGACTGGATTTGGTTAAGTTGGTCAGTTTTGTAATGTGCTAAAGTTGGACGATGAGGCATTCAGTGTGGATTTGCTGTATCATTGTAAAGTGCATTGGCTATCGCAGGGACAGATGTTAGCAACATTTTTATCTTTGCGAGAACAGATAGTTAAATTTCATGAAGAACGGAATCAGCAATGTGAATTATTGCAAGAAGCTTTCTATAGAAATACTGCATTTCTGTGTGATATCATGTCAAAGCAAAATGACTTGAATGTTTCTTTGCAAGGTGAAACTAAGACTATATACGATATGTGGCAAAAAATCCAAGCATTTTGAAAAAAGCTGTATTTTTTCAAAACTCTTCTTCAAAATGAAATTTTGGATGAACATTTTCCCCAGTTAGCGAAGGTCATTGATGAGCAGGAGGATTCGTGTGAATCATTTGAAGAATATGCAGCTGTTATAGACTTATTAATTAGTGGAGGATGGAGTTAAGGGGAAAGGGTTTCTTAAATGTGTGAGCGTAGAGACAGAGGGGTGTAAAATGAGGGTAGAAGCAATAGGTAGCAAGGTGAAAAGTAAAAGTGGCAGGCGACTTGCCAGGGCAAAAATCAAAAAGGGCCACTTTTCAACAAAATTGTATAAGGGGTAAGAGTGTTGTAAAAACAAGCCTGAAGGCTTTGTGTCTCAATGCAAGGAGCATTCGTAATAAGGTGGATGAGTTGAATGTGCAGATAGCTATTAATGACTATGATATAGTTGGGATCACGGAGACATGGCTCCAGGGTGACCAAGGCTGGGAGCTGAACATCCAGGGATATTCAATATTCAGGAGGGATAGAGAGAAAGGAAAAGGAGGTGGGGTAGCGTTGCTGATTAGAGAGGAGATTAACGCAATGGAAAGGAAGGACATTAGTTTGCAGGATGTGGAATCGGCATGGGTAGAGCTGCGAAACACTAAGGGGCAGAAAACGCTGGTGGGTGTTGTGTACAGGCCACCTAACAGTAGTAGTGAAGTTGGAGATGGTATCAAACAGGAAATTAGAAATGCGTGCGACAAAGGCAAAACCGTTATAATGGGTGACTTCAATCTACATATAGATTGGGTGAATCAAATTGGCAGGGGTGCTGAGGAAGAGGATTTTTTGGAATGTATGCGGGATAGTTATCTAAATCAACATGTAGAGGAACCAACGAGAGAGCAGGCTATTTTAGACTGGGTATTGAATAATGAGGAAGGGTTAGTTAACAGTCTTGTTGTACGTGCCCCCTTGGGCAAGAGTGACCATAATATGGTTGAGTTCTTCATTAGGATGGAGAGTGACATTGTTAATTCAGAAACAATGGTTCTGAACTTAAAGAAAGGTAACTTTGAGGGTATGAGACGTGAATTGGCCAAGATTGACTGGCAATTAATTCTAAAAGGGTTGACGATGGATATGCAATGGAAGACATTTAACGACTGCATGGATGAACTACAAATATTGTTCATCCCAGTTTGGCAAAAGAATAAATCAGGGAAGGTAGTGCATCCGTGGATAACAAGGGAAATCAGGGATAGTATCAAAGCGAAGGATGATGCGTACAAATTAGCCAGAAAAAGCAGCATACCGGAGGACTGGGAGAAATTCAGAGACCAGCAGAGGAGGACAAAGGGCTTAATTAGGAAAGGAAAAATAGATTATGAAAGAAAACTGGCAGGAAACATAAAAACTGACTGCAAAAGTTTTTATAGATATGTGAAAAGAAAGAGATTAGTTAAAACAAATGTAGGTCCCTTGCAGTCAGAAACGGGTGAGTTGATCATGGGGAACAAGGATATGGCGGACCAATTAAATAACTACTTTGGTTCCGTCTTCACTAAGGAAGACATAAATAATCTGCCGGAAATAGCAGGGGACCGCGGGTCAAAGGAGTTGGAGGAATTGAGTGAAATCCAGGTTAGCCGGGAAGTGGTGTTGGGTAAATTAAATGGATTAAAGGCCGATAAATCCCCAGGGCCAGATAGGCTGCATCCCAGAGTACTTAAGGAAGTAGCTCCAGAAATAGTGGATGCATTAGTAATAATCTTTCAAAACTCTTTAGATTCTGGAGTAGTTCCTGAGGATTGGCGGTAGCAAACGTAACCCCACTTTTAAGAAGGGAGGGAGAGAGAAACGGGGAATTACAGACCAGTTAGTCTAACATCGGTAGTGGGGAAAACTGCTAGAGTCAGTTATTAAAGATGGGATAGCAGCACATTTGGAAAGTGGTGAAATCATTGGACAAAGTCAGCATGGATTTACAAAAGGTAAATCATGTCTGACGAATCTTATAGAATTTTTCGAGGATGTAACTAGTAGCGTGGATAGGGGAGAAACCAGTGGATGTGGTGTATCTGGACTTCCAGAAGGCTTTCGACAAGGTCCCACATAAGAGATTAGTTTACAAACTTAAAGCACACGGCATTGGGGGTTCAGTATTGATGTGGATAGAGAACTGGCTGGCAAACAGGAAGCAAAAAGTAGGAGTAAACAGGTCCTTTTCACAATGGCAGGCAGTGACTAGTGGGGTACCGCAAGGCTCAGTGCTGGGACCCCAGCTATTTACAATATATATTAATGATCTGGATGAGGGAATTGAAGGCAATATCTCCAAGTTTGCGGATGACACTAAGCTGGGGGGCAGTGTTAGCTGTGAGGAGGATGCTAGGAGACTGCAAGGTGACTTGGATAGGCTGGGTGAGTGGGCAAATGTTTGGCAGATGCAGTATAATGTGGATAAATGTGAGGTTCTCCATTTTGGTGGCAAAAAACAGGAAAGCAGACTATTATCTAAATGGTGGCCGACTAGGAAAAGGGGAGATGCAGCGAGACCTGGGTGTCATGGTACACCAGTCATTGAAAGTGGGCATGCAGGTGCAGCAGGCAGTGAAGAAAGCGAATGGTATGTTAGCTTTCATAGCAAAAGGATTTGAGTATAGGAGCAGGGAGGTTCTACTGCAGTTGTACAGGGTCTTGGTGAGACCACACCTGGAGTATTGCGTACAGTTTTGGTCTCCAAATCTGAGGAAGGACATTATTGCCATAGAGGGAGTGCAGAGAAGGTTCACCAGACTGATTCCTGGGATGTCAGGACTGTCTTATGAAGAAAGACTGGATAGACTTGGTTTATACTCTCTAGAATTTAGGAGATTGAGAGGGGATCTTATAGAAAGTTACAAAATTCTTAAGGGGTTGGACAGGCTAGATGCAGGAAGATTGCTCCCGATGTTGGGGAAGTCCAGGACAAGGGGTCACAGCTTAAGGATAAGGGGGAAATCCTTTAAAACCGAGATGAGAAGAACTTTTTTCACACAGAGAGTGGTGAATCTCTGGAACTCCCTGCCACAGAGGGTAGTCGAGGCCAGTTCATTGGCTATATTTAAGAGGGAGTTAGATGTGGCCCTTGTGGCTAAGGGGATCAGAGGGTATGGAGAGAAGGCAGGTACGGGATACTGAGTTGGATGATCAGCCATGATCATATTGAATGGCGGTGCAGGCTCGAAGGGCCGAATGGCCTACTCCTGCACCTAATTTCTATGTTTCTATGTTTCTATGTTTCTAAAGAATACAATGAAAGGTTCATTGACTTTGAGAATCATCACATCACACTTAAATTAGCATTTCAACCTCACCTAGTTTATGTCTCCAAGGCTCCTAAAGAACTAAAGGTGGAATTGATTGGGCTCTCAGAAGATGCCATTTAAAGTCCTTATTTGACTCTATGAAAGATCCGATTGAAATATGGAAAACTGCAATGGAATACCCAAGTCTTCGGCAACATGCACAAAAAAATGCGTTCATGCTTTTTAATCACTTATTGCTGCAAATCTACATTCTAACCCAAATCAATACGCCTAAATGAGGGATACCCATCTAGAAGATCAGTTGAAACCGCGTACCTCCATGTTGCAACCAAATATTCAAATGCTTTCCCACAAAAAGCAGTCACAACAAAGTCATGAAAAGGTTATAACTTTAGAATTAACATTTTTTATTCATTTACTTGAAGTTAGTACATAGTAGTTAGATTTTTACAAAATAATGTACATTTTGAAGTATATCTAATTGAAGTTTCTTGGGTGCGGCTTTATTAGATTACTGCTAATTTAAGGCGGCATTCCAACATGAAAAGGTTCCCCACCGCAGCCCATACCATCCAGCCTCCAATGGGGCGGCGGAAAGGTCTGTTAGAGTTGTCAAAGAAGCTCTCAAGAAACAGGTTTTGCAGGGCAGTTCAAAGCTCAGCATGAAACATCGTTTGGCTAGTTTCTTGTTGAGTACAGAACCACACAACACACTACAGATCACTCACCTGCAGAAATGTTGATGAAGAATACGCCTAAGGCTAAGAATACGCCTAAGTCTAGTTCAACCCAATTTGGTTTTGAGAGTTGAACAAAAACAATTAAGTCAAAAATGCCATTTTGACTGCTAAAAAAGTAAGTAAGTAAGTAAGTAAGTAAGTAAAATTTATTTATATAGCACGTTTAAATCAACTCGCGTTGAGACCAAAGTGCTTTACATAGAAAAAAAAAATTAAGCTTCCGTACATCCATAGAAAAATTCAAATTAAGAAAAATGACACAACATATTGTATAATTCAACACAAACGTCCCCCCACAACAGAATAAAAAATTTCCACTGTGGGGAAAGGCATCAGTAAGTTCAGTCCTCTCCCTCTGTGATCACCCGAGGTCGGGGCCTATTTGTGGCCTCCGCAGCCAGTCCGATGTTTTCAGGCCCTCTTGCCAGAAAGCTGGAATGCCGGCATCGGGTGAACACTCCTCGGCGGCTTGGAAATGTCTGGAGCGGCCGCTTCCTCCCCGGAGACCGCGGCACCCGAAGTCTTCAGACCGCGCTGGTTGGAGCTCCGACTCTGGTGATCTCGAATCCCAGGCTCCGCGGTGTTTAAATCCAGCGCCGCCTGCGACTGGACGCTCCGCAGCCACAGCTCCTCGGATGTTGGTCGGCGGTCACATTACTCCGGAGCTTACCACACGGCGACCCGGTAAGGCATCGCCCGCTCCGTGATGGTGTCCCAGCGCTGCACCGCCGCCGAAGCTGTAGTCCCGGCCGATCCCGACAGGAAACGCTGCAACAGTCTGATGGTAGGCCGCGAGGAAGGGGCGAAGAAGCAGCTCGGAGGGAAACCGCCTCTCCGACCAGGTAGGGACCAGGAAATAAAGTTTCCCCCTTCCCCTCCCCCCACCCACCACATAAAAGAAGACCTCCAACAAACATTTTGTTGTAACAGGACTAAAAATAAAAATAAAAAAGGGTGAAAGGACGGACTGCAGGCAGAGCAGCCATACACAACGGTGCCCCACTCCTGCAGTCCGCCATCAAAAGGAGCGGTACTTCAAGCCAGATGAGCAGGTTCGTGTTCTCAGTCCTCCCCACAAGTCCAGTCGAGACAAATGGGATGTTGGGAAAATAGTGGAAGTGTGTGGAACTTAAAGATACTTAGTTGAAGTTGGTGATAGGATCAAAATGTTGATCAAATGATTCCAGCCAAAGATGAACCAAAAACTGAGCATGAAGTCCTAATCCCTGAGTTTTTATCTGAAAGTGAGTTGGAAGAGACCATTGTGATTGAAACACAAAGTTCAGTCAGTACAGACAAAGAAACAGGTTCCTCTGGTCAAAGTCAGGGTACTAAAACAGAGCCAAGCAAGCCTACAGTTGAGTCAACACCTAAACCTGTTACACCTGTTACTGTTAGACGATCAGGCAGGATCCATAAACCAGTAGTCAGATTAGGTTTATAAATTAAGTAATTCACCGTATAAGTAAAATGAAATGTGTAAATATGTAAAGTAAATATATTATGTTTATCATTTAAAATTTCATAAATACTGGTTTAAATCAAATATCACAACAAAATTGTAACTGTGTACTTGGATTTATTACTTAAAAAAAGGAGAGCAGTGTAATGTATTAATGCATATTCATGTATATGTTAATGAGTTGGTGTTGTATATAAGTAGGTAATGTTGGTAAATAAATCTCTCTCGTGATCCAGGCAGCCTGTGTGTAAGTTGTTATTCGTTCTGCCATCCAGAATATAACATACACAACATTCACAGCTCTGCCCTTATCAACCTTTTTGTTATTTCTTCAAAAACTCAATCAGATTCATGAGACACGACCTCCCACATACAAAACCATGCTGACATAGACAGGTACATGGATAGGACATGTTTGGAGGGATATGGGCCAAATGGAGTCAGGTGGGACGAGTGAAGGGTAAATTGTTAGCCGGTGTGGGTAAATTGGCCGAAGGGCCTGTTTCCAAATCTGTACGATTCTATGACTATTCCTAATCAGCTCTCAGTTCAGTTTCAGTTTAGTTTATTGTCACATGTACCGAGGTACAGTGAAAAGCTTTTGTTATGTGCTATCCAGTCAGAGGAAAGGCAACACATGATTACAATTGAGTCATTTACAGTGTATAGATACATGCTAAGGGAATAACGTTTAGTGTGAGGTAAAGCCAGTAATGCCTGATGAAAGATAGTCCAAGGGTCACCAATGAGATAGATAGTATTTCAGGATGGTTCTCTGGTTGTGGTAGGATGATTCAGTTGCCTGATAAAAGCTGGGAAGAAACTGTCCCTGAATCCTAAATGCATGTATATCTTATCCCTCAGAATACTCTCCAGTAACGTGCCGATCACAGATGTTAGACTCACTGGTCCATAGTTCCCAGGCTTTATCTTGCAGCCCTTCTTAAACTGAGGCACAACATTAGCCACCCTCCATTCTTCTGGCACCTCACCCATGTCTAATGATGATTCATGTATCTCAGTCAAGCTCCTGTAATTTCCTCTCTAGCTTCCCAGTGTCCTCAGATATATCTGATCAGGCCCAGAAGATGTATCAACCTCATACGCCTTAGGACATCCAGTTCCACCGACCGGTACTTTGTTGGTGCCCTTTATGTGGTGACACTTTGCATACCTTGTGTAAACAAAACAAAGAATCTCACTGTGACATGTCACATGTGAAAGTGAAGCATCTTTCATTCATTTGTAATATGTACGGTCCTCAAGACATCACCTGATTTCCTTCTTAAGTTTGCTCCTCAGCTTCCTGAACTCCTCCAAGGATACACATGATCTCAGCTGCCTATATCGGCCCCACGCCTCCTTTTTCCAGACCAGAGCCACAATTTCTCTTGGCATCGTAAGGTCAGAAGAAATAGGAGTAGAATTAGGCCATTCAGCCCTTCAAGTCTACTCACAGCTGATCTATCTCTCCCTCCTAACCCCATTCTCCCACCTTCCCCCCATAACCTCTATCACCTGTACTAATCAGTCCAGACTTCCTTACGCCCACCTGCCTTGGCCTTCACTCTTAACAGGGACATGGCTGCCCTGACCTCTTGTCATCCCACTTTTAAAACCATCCCACTTTCCAGACGTTCCTTTGCCTGCAAATAACCAACCAATTCAGCAAGTTCCTGTCTGTTACCATCAAAGTTGGCCTTGCCCCAATTCAGGATTTGAATTTGTGGCCCGCCCTGTCTTTATCCATAATTATTTTAATGCCACGGGAACAGTGGTCGCTAGTCCAAACGGCCCACCTACAAACACTTCTACCCTTGTCCCTCCTAATTTCCTAAGAGACCATTAGATTATGAATAAGAGTTTCGATCAGAAACGTCACCTATTCCTTTTCTCCAGTTAGATAGAGCTCTAGGGGCTAGTGGAATCAAGGGATATGGGGAGAAGGCAGGCGTGGGTTATAGATTGGGGACGATCAGCCATGATCACAATGAATGGCGGTGCTGGCTCAAAGGGCCGAATGGCCTCCTCCTGCACCTATTTTCCATGTTTCTATGTTTCTATGGTGTCTGACCCACTGAGTTACTCCAGCATTTTGTGTCTATCATTAATTATTAAATACTAGCTAAGTTTCCAAACTACATGGGGCATTGTTTTCGTCTTTGCACAATTATTGTTTGTTTTGTACATACACTGCATTTTTGTCGTTTATTATGTTTACAGAGTACTATGTTTACATGTCGGGAGAGGCAGCATCTCTGTCCCACTGAGTTACTCCAGCTTTTTGTGTCTATATTTGGTTTAAACTGGCATCTGAGTTCCATCCTACGCATGTTTACATATCTGCTGTGCTGCTGCAAGTAAGAATGTCATTGTTCTGTATTGAGACATATGACAATAAAAGATTCTTGACTTTCTTCTGTTTTGCTCTCTCCCATGTGGGGCCACATACATATTTCCTGAGGAATCTTTCCTGAACACACTACCCCTATGACAGTCCCGGTCTAAATTGGGAAAGTTCATGTTCATGTGATAGGAGTAGTATTAGGCCAGTTGGCCCATCAAGTCTACTCCGTCATTCAATCATGGCTGATCTATCTTTCCCTCTCAGCCTCATTCTCCTGCCTTCTCACCATAACCCGACACACAGACTCATCAAGAATCTATCTATCTCTGCCATAAAAATATGCATTGACTTGGACTCCACAGCCTTCTGTGGCAATGAATTCCACAGTTTGGGTAGGAGATAATGATAGACTTCAGGAAATGGTACACACACCCCAGTTTACATTGCCGGTGCTGAAGGAGAAATGGTTGAAAACTTAAAATTCCTAGGAGTTAATATCGGCTACAACTTCTCCTGGACCACCCATCCTGAAGCAACGATCAAGAAAGCACACCAACGCCTCTACTTCCTTAGAAGGCTTAGGAAGTTCAGCATGTCCCCTACAACTCTCACCAACCTCTACAGATGCACCATAGAAAACATTTTATCAGAATGCGTCACAGTTTGGTTTGGGAACAGCTCCATCCAGGACCACAAGAAATTGCAACGAATTGTGGACTCAGCCCAGACCATCACACAAACCAACCTCCTTCCATTGACTCCATTTATACCTCACGCTGCCTCGGCAAGGCCAGCAGTATAACCAAGGACCATTCGCGTCTTGGGAACTCCCTCTTGTCCCCTCTCCCATCGGGCAAAAGGTATAGAAGTGTGAAAACGCACATCTCCAGATTCAGGGACAGTTTCTTCCCAGCTCTTGTCAGGCAACTGATCCATCCCCTCACAAACTAGAATGTGGTCCTGACCTCCCATCTACCTCATTGGAGACTCTTGGACAGACTTTACTGGACTATATCTTGCAATAAATGTTATTCCCTTTATCCTGTATCTGTACGCTGTGTCCAGCTTGATTATAATCATGTAGTCTTTTCATGGATAGCACACAAGAAAGCTTTTTACTGTACCTCGACACGTGACATTAATAAACTAAATTCATCAATTATTGTCACATGTATCGAAGTCCATAACTCTCTGAAAGTGGCAGTACAAGTAGATATGGTAGACTGTTAGAAGCTGTACAAGTAGCTCAGGGAGGCGGTGGGGATTGGGGTGGGGGTGGAGATTGGGGTGCTGGTGGGGATCGGGATGGGGATTGGGGTGGGGATCGGGGTGTGGGGGGGGGGGGGTTTCTCCCTGGGTACAAGGCTGGCGAGTTGGACGTTGGGACATTGTGGCTGCCCAGAGATTGTGGGGGTGAGTAGTGGCGTGGGTGGAGGGGTGGGAGTCAGGGGGTGGGGGTCAAGGCTGGTACATTGACCTTGGTGACCAGGGG
>NC_045956.1:187165092-187263142 GCF_010909765.2 Amblyraja radiata
CTCACTCCCCCTACCCGCTCTGTCTTTCAGCCCTCACAAAATCTCTCCATTGTCCCCTCCCCCTCTCCCCACCCTCCCGTCTTCTCAACCCTCCCCTCTCTCCACCCCGTCACCCCCCCCCCCCTCCGCCCACCTGTGTGTTTGGGGGGTGGTTAGTGTGAGTGTGATGCCGCAGCTCCCCCCCCCCCCCCTCCGCAAACACGCGTTGGGGAAACAGACCCAACGGGTCTGTACTTGGTCTAGTGAATAATAAATCTCCCCCTCTGGCGGACAGACCTGGTGAAGAAGTCTCCGGCAGCTCGGATCATCAACGTGTCCTCCATGAACCACCGGCGAGGGGAGGTGAATCTGCGGCAGATGCGGGGTGAGGACATGGGCACTGCCCGCAACGACCAGCTCTACAACAACACCAAGCTGATGAACGTGCTCTTCACCCACGAGCTGGCCACCCAGCTCCGACACGCCGGTACAACCAGGGATGGGGCATGGAGTGGGGGCCGGGTCATGGGGGTCGGGGTGGGGCAGGGTCATGGGGCACAAGGGGCAGTGGGCAGGATCACGGGGCAGGTTTTGGGGCACAGCCACAGGGTTGGCGGGCAGGGGTGGGGAACAGGGTCACGGGGCAGGGGACACAAGGTGTGGGGGTTAGGGGGCAGGGGGCACAAGGGGCAGGGGTTATAGGATACAAGGGGCGGGGTCAGGATGGGGTTGGTGGCAGTCCATAGATTTCAGTCGGGGAATGTCCCCATGGTGGACATCCAGATCATGATGCACAGGATGAAAAGTGACTTGGTCGCATGGATTCAGAACTGCCTTACTACTAGAAGACAGAGGGTTGTGGTGGAAGAACAATGTTCAGGCTGGAGGTCTGTGGCCAGTGGAGTCACTCAGGGATCTGCAGTGGGATCTTCACTGTTTGCAGTACATTGTGGCGGCTCCCAAGGGTCGTGCCATCATACTGTCGAACCCCTCGGCACGGGAGTGGTTCTGTCCGGTGGCGGCCCTTAGCCAGAGGGTTTAAAGGCAGGGGTTTGGGTGCCATCTTTCTCTTGTTTGGTCTTACCTACAACCGGGAGGAACATAATAAAAGGTGCCTCTCAAAACACTGTACTTCGTGCTTCCTTTTGAGACCCACGCACTACATTGGTGACCCCCGACGCTCCATTGGCATCATGATGGAGAGAAGAGAAAGCCCTACCTCCTCACAGGCTGGCCCAGCCATGTCTCTGGACGCGGTCTCGGTGAAACTGCCCAACTTCTGGGCCACCCGGCTGCTCATCTGGTTCCAGTAAACGGAGGCCCAGTTCAACCTGCGGGGCATCACGGTCGATGCCACCCGCTTCTATTACCTGGTGGGGGCCCTCGACCAGGACACGGTTGAAGAGGTCACTGACTTCCTCGCAGCCTCCCCGGACACTGATAAATATCTCGGCCTTAAGGAGCTCCTGCTCCAGATTTATGGCCTAAGCAGGATGGAGCGTGCTGGATTGCTCGCTTCGGGGTGCCGGCGCACATCTCCTCAGACCGGGGGCCACAGTTCACCTCCGAGCTGTGGTCAGCCATGGCTCGCTTGCTGGGGGTGCGGCTACACCACACCACGGCTTACCACCCGCAAGCTAACGGCCTGGTGGAGAGGTTCCACCGGCAGCTAAAGGCAGCACTGAAGGCACGACTCTCCGGCCCGGACTAGATGGACGAGTTGCCGTGGGTCATGCTGGGCATCCGGACTGCTCCCAAAGAGGACTTGGCCTCATCATCGGCGGAGCTCGTGTACGGGTCGCCACTCACGGTGCCCGGGGAGTTCGTGCCATTGGCGCCGGAGCAGCAGGGAACGCCCTCATCCACCCTAAAGCGCCTTCGCGATCGAGTTGGCAGGCTCGCACCCGTCCCGACGTCCCACCATGGGACATTTCGCCCACACGTGCCATCAGCCCTCAGGGACTGCCCATACGTCTTCCTGCGCCGTGATGCCCACCGGACGCCACTCCAGAGGCCGTACGAGGGCCCGTTCCGGGTGCTGGAACACGGGCAGTCAACTTTTGTCCTGGACATGGGGGGCCGGCCGGAGGCAGTGTCGATTGACCGTTTGAAGCCGGCACACCTGGACATTGACCAGCCGGTGCTGGTTGCCCAACCTCGGCCTCGAGGGCACCCCCCTTCACGGCTCCCTCCGCCTGTCACTCCACCTGTCCTCCCGCCGGTCCCTCCACCTGTCCTCCACCTATGCCTCCGCGAGCCCCATGATCGGCTGACTTCCGCACGCGGGCTGGCCGGGTCGTGCGCCCGCCGGTGCGTTTCGTGCCTCGGGTTCTGGGGGGGGGGGGGGTCCTGTGGCGGCTCCCAAGGGTCGTGCCATCATACTGTCGAACCCCTCGGCACGGCAGTGGTTCAGTCCGGAGGCGGCCCTTAGCCAGAGGGTTTAAAGGCAGGGGTTTGGGTGCCATCTTTCTCTTGTTTGGTCTTCCCTACAACCGGGAGGAACATAATAAAAGGTGCCTCTCAAAACACTGGACTTCGTGCTTCCTTTTGAGACCCACGCACTACAACATATAAATAACTCGGATGTATATGTCGATGGGTTGATTGGCAAGTTTGCAGATGTCACCAGGATTGCTGGGCTCGCAGATCTTGGTGTTATCTGCAAATTTACGAACCAACCGAATACATTTGCAATCAACTTATTTATATATGACAACAGCAAAGGTCCCCGCACAGTGCAAAGTACAATGTACAAAGCCAGGCTGACTGTCTGTAGTTAACCCATTCTCTTCCAAATGGGAGTAAATCCCATCCTGCAGAATGCTCTCCAACAGCTTCCCAACCACTGATGTGAGGCTATAATCCCTGGGATCTCTCTACTTCCCTAAATAACTGAACAAATTGGCCAGTCTCTAATCCTCCAGGATCTTGCCTGTAGCTCGAGATGACACAAAGATCTGTCAAGCCTCCCGAAATCTCGAAAGGGAAAGGGTTTCTTTAATGTGTGAGCGTAGAGACAGAGGGGTGTAAAATGAGGGTAGAAGCAATAGGTAGCAAGGTGAAAAGTAAAAGTGGCAGGCAGACAAAACCAGGGCAAAAATCAAAAAGGGCCACTTTTCAACATAATTGTATAAGGGGTAAGAGTGTTGTAAAAACAAGCCTGAAGGCTTTGTGTCTCAATGCAAGGAGCATTCGTAATAAGGTGGATTAGTTGAATGTGCAGATAACTATTAATGACTATGATATAGTTGGGATCACGGAGACATGGCTCCAGGATGACCAAGACTGGGAGCTGAACATCCAGGGATATTCAATATTCAGGAGGGATAGAGAGAAAGGAAAAGGAGGTGGGGTAGCGTTGCTGATTAGAGAGGAGATTAACGCAATGGAAAGGAAGGACATTAGTTTGGAGGATGTGGAATCGATATGGGTAGAGCTGCGAAACACTAAGGGGCAGAAAACGCTGGTGGGTGTTGTGTACAGGCCACCTAACAGTAGTAGTGAAGTGGGAGATGGTATCAAACAGGAAATTAGAAATGCGTGCGACAAAGGCAAAACCGTTATAATGGGTGACTTCAATCTACATATAGATTGGGTGAATCAAATTGGCAGGGGTGCTGAGGAAGAGGATTTCTTGGAATGTATGCGGGATAGTTATCTAAATCAACATGTAGAGGAACCAATGAGAGAGCAGGCTATTTAGACTGGGTATTGAGTAATGAGGAAGGGTTAGTTAGCAGTCTTGTTGTACGTGCCCCCCTTGGGCAAGAGTGACCATAATATGGTTGAGTTCTTCATTAGGATGGAGAGTGACATTGTTAATTCAGAAACAATGGTTCTGAACTTAAAGAAAGGTAACTTTGAGGGTATGAGACGTGAATTGGCCAAGATTGACTGGCAATTAATTCTAAAAGGGTTGACGGTGGATATGCAATGGAAGACATTTAAAGACTGCATGGATGAACTACAAAAATTGTTCATCCCAGTCTGGCAAAAGAATAAATCAGGGAAGGTAGTACATCCATGGATAACAAGGGAAATCAGGGATAGTATCAAAGCGAAGGATGATGCGTACAAATTAGCCAGAAAAAGCAGCATACCGGAGGACTGGGAGAAATTCAGAGACCAGCAGAGGAGGACAAAGGGCTTAATTAGGAAAGGAAAAATAGTTTATGAAAGAAAACTGGCAGGGGACATAAAAACTGACTGCAAAAGTTTTTATAGATATGTGAAAAGAAAGAGATTAGTTAAAACAAATGTAGGTCCCTTGCAGTCAGACACAGGTGAGTTGATCATGGGGAACAAGGATATGGCGGACCAATTGAATAACTACGTTGGTTCCGTCTTCACTAAGGAAGACATAAATAATCTGCCGGAAATAGCAGGGGACCGCGGGTCAAAGGAGTTGGAGGAATTGAGTGAAATCCAGGTTAGCCGGGAAGTGGTGTTGGGTAAATTGAATGGATTAAAGGCCGATAAATCCCCAGGGCCAGATAGGCTGCATCCCAGAGTAATTAAGGAAGTAGGTCCAGAAATAGTGGATGCATTAGTAATAATCTTTCAAAACTCTTTAGATTCTGGAGTAGTTCCTGAGGATTGGCGGGTAGCAAACGTAACCCCACTTTTTAAGAAGGGAGGGAGAGAGAAAACGGGGAATTACAGACCAGTTAGTCTAACATCGGTAGTGGGGAAACTGCTAGAGTCAGTTATTAAAGATGGGATAGCAGCACATTTGGAAAGTGGTGAAATCATTGGACAAAGTCAGCATGGATTTACAAAAGGTAAATCATGTCTGACGAATCTTATAGAATTTTTCGAGGATGTAACTAGTAGCGTGGATAGGGGAGAACCAGTGGATGTGGTGTATCTGGACTTCCAGAAGGCTTTCGACAAGGTCCCACATAAGAGATTAGTATACAAATTTAAAGCACACGGCATTGGGGGTTCAGTATTGATGTGGATAGAGAACTGGCTGGCAAACAGGAAGCAAAGAGTAGGAGTAAACGGGTCCTTTTCACAATGGCAGGCAGTGACTAGTGGGGTACCGCAAGGCTCAGTGCTGGGACCCCAGCTATTTACAATATATATTAATGACCTGGATGAGGGAATTGAAGGCAATATCTCCAAGTTTGCGAATGACACTAAGCTGGGGGGCAGTGTTAGCTGTGAGGAGGATGCTAGGAGACTGCAAGGTGACTTGGATAGGCTGGGTGAGTGGGCAAATGTTTGGCAGATGCAGTATAATGTGGATAAATGTGAGGTTATCCATTTTGGTGGCAAAAACAGGAAAGCAGACTATTATCTAAATGGTGGCCGACTAGGAAAAGGGGAGATGCAGCGAGACATGGGTGTCATGGTACACCAGTCATTGAAAGTAGGCATGCAGGTGCAGCAGGCAGTGAAGAAAGCGAATGGTATGTTAGCTTTCATAGCAAAAGGATTTGAGTATAGGAGCAGGGAGGTTCTACTGCAGTTGTACAGGGTCTTGGTGAGACCACACCTGGAGTATTGCGTACAGTTTTGGTCTCCAAATCTGAGGAAGGACATTATTGCCATAGAGGGAGTGCAGAGAAGGTTCACCAGACTGATTCCTGGGATGTCAGGACTGTCTTATGAAGAAAGACTGGATAGACTTGGTTTATACTCTCTAGAATTTAGGAGATTGAGAGGGGATCTTGTAGAAACTTATAAAATTCTTAAGGGGTTAGACAGGCTAGATGCAGGAAGATTTCTCCCGATGTTGGGGGAGTCCAGGACAAGTGGTCACAGCTTAAGGATAAGGGGGAAATCCTTTAAAACCGAGATGAGAAGAACTTTTTTCACACAGAGAGTGGTGAATCTCTGGAACTCTCTGCCACAGAGGGTAGTCGAGGCCAGTTCATTGGCTATATTTAAGAGGGAGTTAGATGTGGCCCTTGTGGCTAAGGGGATCAGAGGGTATGGAGAGAAGGCAAGTACGGGATACTGAGTTGGATGATCAGCCATGATCATATTGAATGGCGGTGCAGGCTCGAAGGGCCGAATGGCCTACTCCTGCACCTAATTTCTATGTTTCTATCTCCTAGAAACAGAAAATAGGTGCAGGACCCTTCGAGCCATGGCTGATCATTCAGTACTCCATCCCTGCTTTTCCCTTTATCCCATGATTCCTTTAGCCCTGAGAGTTAAATCGAACTCTCTCTTGAAAACATTTAATGATTTGGCCTCCACTGCTTTTTGAGGCAGTGAATTCCACAAATTCACAACTCTGGGTGAAGAAGTTTTTCCTCATCTCAGTCCTAAATGGCCTACCCCTTATTCTTAAACTGTGACCCCTGGTTCTAGACTCCCCCAACATCGGGAATTTTTTTCCTGCATCTAGCCTGTCCAATCCTTTAAGAATTTTATATGTTTCTATACGAACCCCTCTCATCCTTTTAAATTCCAGTGAATTCAAGCCCAGTTGACCCATTCATTCATCATATGTCAGTCCCACCATCCCGGGAATTAACTTGGTGAACCTACGCTGCACTCCCCCAATAGCAATAATGTCCTTCCTCAAATTAGGAGACCAAAATTGCACACAATACTACAGGTATGATTTCACATGTGCCCTGTACAACTGCAGTAGGACCTCCTTGCTCCTAAACTCAAATCCTCTTGCTATGAAAGCCAACATGCCAATTAGCTTTCTTCACTGCCTGCTGTACCTGCATGCTTACTTTCAGAGACTGATGTACAAGGACACCTAAGTCTTGTTGTACCTCCCCTTTTCCTAAACTGACACCATTCAGTTAATAATCTGATTTCTTGTTCTTGCCACCAAAGAGGATAACCTCACATTTATCCGCATTATCCTGCATCTGCCATGCATCTGCCCACTCACTCAACCTATCCAAGTCACCCTGCAGCCTCATAGCATCTTAATCGCAGCTCACACTGCCACCCAGCTTTGTGTCACCCACAAACCTGGAGATGTCCCTCGTCTAAATCGTTAATATATATTGTAAATAACTGGGGTCCCAGCACTGAGCTGTGTGGCACCCCACTAGTCACTGCCTGCCTTTCTGAAAAGGACCCGTTAATTCCTACTCTTTACTTTCTGTCTACCAACCAGTTCTCTATCCATATCAATACCCTACCCCAAATACTATATGCTCTAATTTTGCCCACTAATCTCTTGTGTGGGACCTTGTCAAAGGCTTTTTGAAAGTCCAGATACACCACATCCACTGACTCTCCCTAATCCATTCCACTTGTTACATCCTCAACAAAATCCATAATATTAGTCAAGCATGATTTCCCCTTCATCAACCCATGCTGACTTTGACCAATCCTGTCACTGCTTTCCAAATGTGCTGCTACAACATCTTTAACAATCGACTCAAGCACCTTCCCCACTACCAATTGCCTCCCTCAATAACCTGGGATAGATCCCATCAGGTCCTGGGTATTTATCCACCTTAATGCTCTTCAAGAGCCGCAACACGTCCTCCTCCATAATCTCCTTGATTACGCCTTACATATTAGCGTTCCCCACAATGAGCTCACTGTGCTCCATGTCCTTCTCCTTGGTGAAAACAGATGCAAAGTACTCGTTTTGTACTTGCCCACATAACAGATGCAAAATACTCGTTTTGTAGCTTTCCCACATTACAGATGCAAAGTACTCGTTTCGAACCTCGCCTACATCCCCAGACCAAGCAGAGTCCTTGTGTGGTCCTACGTTCTCCCAGGTTAACTTGTTTTTAATGTATGTATAAACTATAAATTTAAACTATAGATTTTCTTTACTCCGCCTCACCAAAGCCAAAGCTTTTTGCCCTTCCAATCGCCCGCAAGTTCTTTCCTCCTTTCTTTATATTCCTGGAAGGCCCTGGCTGATTCCAACCTCTTAAAACTTGCTTGGACTTTTTGACCAAATTTCTAACCTCTTTGGTCATCAACAGTTCCCTTACGTTGCTACCCTTGGTCAGCTGGTCTTTAAACAACTCCCACATGTCTGGGAAAAGCACAAAGTGCTGGAGTAACTCAGCGGGTCAGGCAACATCTCTGGAGAACATGGGTACGTGACTTTTCAGGTCAGGACTCTTGTTCATACTGATCTCTCTTCAGTCTGAAGGGTCAGAACCCGAAATGTCATCTATCCATATTCTCCAGAGATGCTGTCTGACCTTTTCAGTTGCTCCACCACTCTGTGAAACGTCACCTATCCATGTTCCCCACAGATGCTGCCTGACCCACTGAGTTACTCCCGCACTCTGTGAAACGTCACCTATCCATGTTCTCCACAGATGCTGCCTGATCTGGTTACTTCAGCACGTTGTGTCTTTTTCCTGTAAAAGAGCATCTGCAGTTCCGTGTTTCTCCCACATATTAGATGTGGATTTATCCAGCAACTGCTCCTAATGTACTCCCCCTGGCTCTTGATTCCTCTACTCTGGGTACAAGACTATCTATTCAACCTATCTATTCCTCGCATGATTTTATACACTTCTATAAGACCACCCCTCATCCTCCTGCGCTCCAAGGTATAAAATCCTAGGACTTGGAGAGGTGAACCTGCAGGTGGTGGCGCATCCCTGGGTGGGGGGGGGGGGGGGGGGGGTTGTGAGCCAGCGGTGTGTTGTGTACTCCTCCACATTCTGTGCTGGTCTCCCTCAGGCGTGACGGTGAATGCGGTTCACCCCGGGGTGGTGGTGACAGAGATCATGAGGAACTACGGACTGCTTCTGAGGATCATCTTCAACCTGATTGGGTTCTCCTTCTTCAAGGTGAGAGGTCGCCAGACTCTCCCACTGAGGGGCTCTGGGGTCAACAGCGAGTCACAGCTCCGTACAGCATGGAAACAGGCCCTTCAGCTCACCCTGCCCGTGTCCACCAGGTTGACAATCTGGGCCAGTCCCATTTGCCTGCATTTGGTCCATATCCCTGTAAACCCTTCCCATCCACATATCTGTAAAAATTGTATCCACTTCTGCAGCTCACTCATAGAACAGCAACAGGCCCTTCAGCCCACAATGACTGTGCTGAACACAATGCCCAGACCATCTCTTATCTACTGCACGTGATCCATATCCATCCATTCCCTCCATATCCATGTGTCAATCCAAAAGCCTCTTAAACACCACTACTGTATCTGCCTCCCCCACCACCCCTGGCAGCGCATTCCAGGCACCCACCAGCCTCTGTGTAAGGGAACTCCGTAGCTGCACTCCTAGATCCCACTGCTCTACAACAGTCCCCCAGAGCTCGATCATTCACTTTGTAGGTCCCGCCCATGTTAGACTTCCCAAAAGTCCCACACGTCCTCATGTGTTCTGCTAGGTAAGAGGGGTGACGTGGTGGTGGGGAGAGGGGGTGTTTGAGTGGGGAGGGGTGTGTGTGTGTGTGTGTGTGTGTGTGTGTGTGTGTGGGGTGGGGTGTGTGTGTGTGTGTGTGTGTGTGTGTGTGTGTGGGGAGGGGTGTGTGTGTGTGGTGTGTGGTGTGTGTGTGTGTGTGTGGTGTGTGTGGTGTGTGTGGGGGGGGGGTGTGTGTGGGGGGGGGGGTGTGTGTGGGGGGTGGGGGTGTGTGTGTGGGGAGGGGGTGGTGTGTGTGTGTGTGTGTGTGTGGGTGGGAGTGGGTGTGGGGGTGGGTGTGTGGGGGTGGGGGGGGGGTGGGGGTGGGGGGGTGGGGGGGGTGGGTGTGGGGGGGGGGGGGGGTGGGGGGGGGTGGGTGTGTGGGGGTGTGGGGGAGGGTGGGGGTGGGTGGGGGAGGGGGTGTGGGTGGGGGCGGGTGTGGGTGTGTGTGTGGGTTGGGGGGGGGTGGGGGGTGTTGGTGAGAGGGGTGTGTGTGATGAGAGGGGGGTGTGGAGGAGAGGGGGTGATGTGGTGGGGAGAGGAGGTTGTGTGTGTGGGGGGGGGGGGTGTGGGGAGGGGGTGTGTGTGGGAAGGGTGTGTGTGCATTGGGAGGGGGTGTGTTTGGCGAGAGGGTGTGTGTGGGGAGGAGAGGGGGTGATGTTGTGGTGGGGAGAGGAGGTTGTGTGTGTGGGGGGGTGTGTGGGGAGGGGGTGTGTGTTGGAAGGGGGTGTGTGCGTGGGGACAGGGTGTGTTTGGCGAGAGGGTGTGTGTGGGGAGGGTGTGTGTGTGGGGAAGGGGTGTTTGAGGAGGGGGTGTGTGTGGGGAGAGTGTGTTTGTGGGGCGTGTTTCCGGAGGAGGTGTGTGTGGGGGTGTGCATGGGAAAGGGTGTGTGGGTGTATGTATGGGGAGGGTGCGTGTGTGGGAGGGGGGTGTGTGTGTCTGGGGGTGTGTGCGGGAAATGGGTGTGTGGGGAGAGGGGTAACGCTGTCCGTGTTTTACAGTCAGCGGAGGAGGGAGCGGTCAGTCCCATCTACTGCTCCGTGTCACAGGAGATGGAGGGAGTGAGCGGCAAGTACATCGACAGTGACTGCTCCCTCAGCCTGCCCTCCCCCTCGGCCCGGGACCCCCGCCTGGCCACCAAACTCTGGGATGTCAGCAGCTCCCTCACTGGCCTGGAGACGAAGGGGCGCGGGGAGACGGAATAATGGGAGATTGAGGGGCACAGAGTGATGGGGGACATGGGCCCGGGGTGATGGGGTAATGGGAGATTGAGGGGCACAGAGTGATGGGGGACATGGGCCCGGGGTGATGGGGTAATGGGAGATTGAGGGGCGCAGGGTGACGGAACTACTACACAAATAAACATATATCAATCAATAATATAATAAATGAACATGCTAATGCTAGGTGACCACAACAGTGCAGTCTCTAGGTCCGTAGTGCACAACCTATTGACACAATCTATTGACGATCACAGTTGCTGAGGTCAGTGTTGTGCCATGTGCAAGAGCAGGGCTCTCGCTTAACTTTTTTCCCTGTTGCCAGCCGGGCAACCTTGGCAGCTTTTTAGGTTGCCAAATGACATTTTAGGTGGTCATTTAAGATGGCTTGCATGACGCGTGCTCGGATGAAGTGCGCAGTTACCAGTAGGAATTATGCATTCACATATTATTTCTGCTTCAAATAAAGTCACAAACTAACATATTCACCAATCAAGACATGATATATACAATGACATGCAGCAAAATTATAATACGGTATCTCAACTCTTTTTACACATTGCAATTAATGCAATTTTTATTATTTCTTTCCACTTCCAAACAAAAATGTGGTTGGATTATTCAGCGTATGATCAACTTGTGTCAATAAATCCTGGACCTTGATAACATATATGCTTAACCATGCACACTACAAGCCTGTTTTCTGTGAAGGACTGAACATTATCATGACATGGCCATAGCATGGGTCGTTATTGCTATTGGTGCAGAAACACTCTCGCTTCCCACATAATTTATCCACAACAAAATATACAGGTTGCAAGGAATTTACTAAAGGCATTTTATGATAATAGCTGACAAAACTGACATTACACTAACTAACAAGAGATGGCCAAAGGACATAAATGCAGCAAATATTTGGTGATATATTTAAAGATGTCAAGACGCCACATTACCAGACATTCAGATTAGATGTATGTGGCAATGAAGATACCCGGTTTGTAAGCACCATTTAAAAAAAAATAGTTGAAAAACGCTTTTTCCATCAGTCCCACTTCAAAATGAACGTTAAAATTTCAACTGAAATATCCCGACCAAATTTGTGATGTATATGACTGACTGTAGAAGTAAAACCTGGATAAATCCAACGTATAGTTGTGAATGTTGCTCATTAAATAACTACAGTACTGATACTCCACATTAACAGCATTGATTTGCCATTAAAATGAATTCTGTAATAACGTGTCAGTGACAATCGAACACTGTGGTTTTAATGTTTCACGTGTTCAAAATTTAATTAATCCATCTTTATGGATTAAAACAAATAATAACATTGGAAATTAAAACATATTTGATAGCATTCCGTTATCAAACATAGTCAATGTTAGCTCTGAAGACATTTCCAGCACAATAGGGTCGGGGGGGGGGGTATGAATAGGTGTGGATTGGATGGATTGAGAGGGGAATTAGTGAGTGTTGGTTGGAGTAGGTAAAATTATGAGGGGAGAGCGCGGGGGATGTCAGTGGGGTTGAATGGGGGGGATCAGTGCAGGATGGATGGGGGGAGCAGTGCAGGATGAAGGGGGGAGCAGTGCAGGATGGATGGGAAGGGGGTCAGTACAGGATGAATTGAGGGACCAGTGTAGGATTGATGGGGAGTGACAGGAGAATCAATGCGAGGTGACTAGGGAGATTAGTACAGGATAAATAGATGGGGGGGGGGGGGGGGGGGGCTCTCGGGTGGGGACGGGGATGGTCCAGTGGCGGTTCGGCAGCGAGTGCAGCGCCGGAGACCGGGATCAGTCCTGGCTGCGGTGCAGGTCTGCCAAGAGTGTTTTGGTTCTTCTCCCTCCTCCAATCACCCCCCCCCCCCACCACTCTACATCCGCCTCTGACCGACACCTCCCTCCTCCAAGGGTCTGTTTTGAAAGCACCGTTGGCGGAGTGGCAGCAGCGGCCGCTAACACACCGGGCGGGGCGGGGTGCGGGGGGAGGAGATGGATCCATCGCCGTCACCGCTGCTGCCCATCTTTAGCTCCGACCCTCCGTCACGCCACACTTAGCATCTTTCCCACAAACGTCGCCGCCACAAAACGTCACCTTCCTTTTCTTCAGAGATGCTGCCGGACCCGCGGAATTACTCCAGTTTTTGTGTGTCTATCTTCAGTATAAACCAAGCCGGGCAAAATGACTCGCCGTTTAGGTTGCCCGGCGGCACTTTGAGTGGTCATTGGCACCCGGGCAACCGTGAATTTCGAGCCCTGAAGAGCCTGATGGTTATTGGGAAGAAGCTGTTCTTGAACCTGAAGCTTACGGTTCTCAGGCTCCTGAAGGTACAGCGAGATGAGAGAGTGGCCAGGGTGTGTGGGTCTTTGCTGATGCTGGCTGCCTTTTTTTACCCGTATCTCTCTAAACCAAGCGCAGGTCTACACTCCGGTAATTATAGTAATTGAAACTATAGATAACAGTTTATTGTAGTTACCAATTTCTACCAATAACAAACCAATACTAATACCAATTATTGTTGTCTTTATCTGTGTTCTAATTCACATTAGAAGGGTGACACATTGGCACAGCTGGTAGAAGTGCTGCTGCACAGCACCAGAGACCTGGGTTCAATCTTATCCTGGGATGTTGTCTGTGTGGAGTTTGCCCGTTCTCCCTCTAACCGCAAGGGTTTCCTCCACACATCAAAAACGTGAAGGTTTGCTGGTTAATTTGTCTCTGTAAAATCAATGGCCCTCATGTGTAGAGGTTGGAAAAGAAAGTGGGATAAGATAGAACTCTCGACCAGAAACGGCACCAATCTATGATCTCCTGGGATGTTGCCTGATCTGCTGAGTTACCCAGCACTTTGTGGCCACTAGTGTGAACAGGTGATCGATGGATGGCATGAGCTCGGAGGGCCGAATGCTGTTTCCATGTTACATCTTGAAACTTTATGTTTACGAAGCATAAACCATCACTGCAATATTGAGCATGGGGAGAGGGGAAAGAGATTCTCGTAAGATGGTCTCCGAGGGAATGTCTCCTTCAGGTAATGAATAAAGTTCTTTATATCTACCATCTTTAGTGTGTCCAGTGACTCATTTAGTCACATCATATTCTGTTCATTAATCCAACTCCTGCGATTACACTGGAGAAGTGAATGTGTAGAAAATGTCTGCTGCAAAGTCACCTCTCTCCGCCCGCAGTGTGTGAGTGGGGGCACTAAGCCTGTGGGAGGTGGGCAGGAGAGAGATTCTGGCTGTGGGCACACAGCTCCCGCTCTGCAACACCTCATCTCCCGGGACCCGCAGCTCATTCCCTCCCGGTCACTCTGGCAAACAAAGTGTGCATCTGCCCCAGAAACATACTTTGCACGGAAAGCAGTTTGCACAAGATGGCGCTGTCGTACTGCAAGTGCAAAGGCTGACAGTAAACCTCTGACAATCCCACTCTGGAGAAATAGTTTTACGTATATAACGAAGCAATTACCAATAAACATTAAAAAAAGGAGCTATAAAAGCTTAACATATACCAAAAACAAAGGTAACATGCACTATATTTAGCATTCAGACTTCTTTAGTGATTCTTCCATCTTCACCTTCGTCTTCTAGAAGCAGACATATATTGGTTATTGGTCTTACCAAGACCTTGTTCTTAGTCTGAAGTCATAATGTATGCACCAAACCTTTAATGTCCGGCTTGATTTCCAGTATCCTTCCCATGAACCAAGAACCTCGTGGTGCAGTAGAATCAACCACCAAAATGATATCACCAGGAATAAAAATTCTACTTGCTTTCAACCATCATTGTCGTTCTTGGATTAGAGTAAAATATTTTTGTGTCCTCCTTTTCCAAAAAAGATCTGCCATATATATATTGTACTTGTCTCCGTCTGCGTATCATATGCAAATCTTCCTTCACAAAGAGCCTAGGTGGTAGTACTGGATTGGTTTTCAACAGAATATGATTTGGTTTAAGTGCTTCCAGGTCACTCGGATCATCAGAACTCTTGGTAACCGGTTGGTAACCTTGGTAACCTTGGTAGCCGAGACCCGGCTCGGCCCTGGAGCTGTAGCAGCAACAGCAGCGGCAGCGGAGACCTGACTCGGCCCCGAGGCTGTGGCGGCGGCAGCAGCAGCAGCGGAGACCCGGCTCGGCACAGAAGCTGCGGCGGCGGCAGCAGCAGCAGCGGAGACCCGGCTCGGCACAGAAGCTGCGGTGGCGGCAGCAGCAGCAGCAGCGGCGGAGACCTGACTCGGCCCCGAAGCTCTAGCGGCGGCAGCAGCAGCAGCGGAGACCCGGCTCGGCACAGAAGCTGCGGCGGCGGCAGCAGCAGCAGCGGAGACCTGACTCGGCCATGAAGCTCTAGCGGCGGCAGCAGCAGCAGCAGCGGAGACCAGGCTCGGCACAGAAGCTGCGGTGGCGGCAGCAGCAGCAGCAGCGGCGGAGACCCGACTCGGCCCTGGAGTTGCGGCGGAGGCAGCAACCACCCGCGGAGTTTGAACCGTCGCCTCGGCGCAGAGGGAGAACAAAGGGGGAAGAGACAGAGACTTTAAGATTTTGCCTTCCACCACAGTGAGGAGGTGTTTGGTGAACTCACTGTGGTGGATGTTAAATTTGTGTTGATTGTGTGTTTTTGCCATTTTTAAAAATTATATGTATGACTGCAGGGAAACAAAATTTCGTTCAGACCGAAAGGTCTGAATGACAATAAAACGAATCTAATCTAATCTAATCTAATCTAATCTAATGGGTCGATCATTTAAAATTTCTTTATTTTCACAAAATAAAGTTTGCAATCCTTCATCATCCAGAACTTGTTGTTTAAGAACAGAGCGCAGCACATTTCAAACCATGTGGATCAACTGTTCCCAAACACCACCATGATGGGATCCCGCTGGAGAATTAAAATTCCATTCTATCCCATTCTGATGCATAGGATTTCCTTCTGATTTAAGCCTTTAAGTGCTTCTCTCAATTCTCTTTCCGCTCCAACAAAATTTGTACCATTATCTAATCTTAATTATAAACCTTGGCCTTGTTGACAAATAAATCTTCGTAATGCAAGAATACAGGAGTCTGTCAAGATTAGATGCAACTTCAAGATATACCTCTCTGCTCGCCATGCAAGTGATGATTACACCATACCTTTTCACAAGACCTCTTCCACTCTTCTATAGGACCAATGTAATCTACCCGAACATCTGTAAATGGTGATTATTAGGTTGAATCCTCTCCAAAGGTAAGTCTGCCATTTTCTGTTCTCCACTAGGGGCGCCGCATTGATGGCAGCCTCTGCCTACAGCCTGTCTGTTTTTCTGACTTATTTTAATTTTTAGTCAATTTTAAGTTTGTTTTGGAGATTTCTTTAGCTTTTCTACATGGGGGAGGGGGGGAGGGTAAGGGGGAAACCGTTTCACTGTCACATCCTGGTGAGGAAGCGACTATTCTCCGAGTCGCGTCCTCGCCCCCTTCCTCGAGGCCTGCCACCTAGATTGGAGCGGCCTTTCCTGCCAGGGGCCCGGATCAAAGCTTCAGCAGCGGCGTAGCAGCGCTGGATACATCGCGGAGCGGGCGATTACTTACCTGGATCGCCGCTGAAACTCCGGAATATTGGGCCTGCTGCTTCAACATCGGAGCTGTGGTTCGTAGAGCTTCCAGCGCGGGCAGCGCTGACTTCAACATCGCAGAGTCCTGGGATCCTTTGCCGAGGGCCGCTAGTGTTGAATCTCCGCCCAGTGTGGCCTGTGGACTTTGTGAACTGCAGACTCTGGTAGGAGGTGGCCGATTTGGATGTCCAAGCAGCTGAGGATGTCCTCCAGTCCTGATGTCGGACTTCCATCACCCCGGTGAGCGGGCCTGAACATCGGGCCGTCTGTAGCGGCCACAGCGGGGGGTTCGGGAGCCCCCCGACCATGGGAGGACAACAGAGGAGGATGACTGAATTTTGGAGCCTTCCCTCACAGTGGGAAACTTTGATCCCGCTGTGTGGGGATATCTGTGTTAAAGACTTATCGTGTTCTGTGCTCATTATTATTCATACGGCTGCATGGCGACCACACATTTCACTGGACCAGTTGGTACATGTGACAAATAAATGTATCTTGTATCTTGTAACTTTTCCACACTGTTGTCTACATTTAACACAATTTTTTATTATCTTTCTTGCAGCAGTTAGCTTTGATAATCCAATATTTCTTATGAAGTTTTGACAACATATAATTTCTTCCTCCATGTCCAATCTGTTCATGGATATGTCGTAACAGTAATGTTGAAATATGAAAGTAATTCGAGAGAATAATAGGATGCTTAGCCACTTCAGGCATTGTTAGTCTATTCAGACAACCACCTACTCTCAGAAGTCCTTCTTCCAATACAATAGACAATAGAAAATAGGTGCAGGAGTAGGCCATTCAGCCCTTCGAGCCAGCACCGCCATTCAATGTGATCATGGCTGATTATCCCCAATCAGTACCCCGTTCCTGCCTTCTCCCCATATCCCCTGAATCCGCTATTTTTAAGAGCCCTATCTAGCTCTCTCTTGAAAGCATCCAGAGAACCTGCCTCCACCATCCTGAGGCAGAGAATGCCCCAGACTCACCACTCTCTGTGAGAAAAAGTGTTTCCTCGTCTCCGTTCTAAATGACTTACTCCTTATTCTTAAACTGTGGCCCCTGGTTCTGGACTCCCCCAGCATTGGGAACATGTTTCCTGCCTCTAGCGTGTCCAAACCCTTAACAATCTTATATGTTTCAATGAGATACCCTCTCATCCTTCTAAACTCCAGAGTGTACAAGCCCAGCTGCTCCATTCTCTCAGCATATGACAGTCCCGCCATCCCGGGAATTAACCTTGTAAACCTACCCTGCACTCCCTCAATAGCAAGAATACCGGATCAAGCTTGTACAATTGATTGTCTCTTTTAACACCATGAACTCCAGCTCATAACGTCAATATCTCTTCTTTGTACCTTTGTCTTTGACAGAAAGAGATAATTGCATTTTCAAGTCAAGAGTCAAGGAAATTTATTGTTAGTGTACCAGATAGTTCAATGAAATTCTTGCTTGCTGCAGCACAACGGAATATTGTAGGCATAAAAACAGATCAGATCAGTGTGTCCATATACCATAGAATATATATACACACACATAAATAAACAGATAAAGTGCACTAGGCTTTTATAGTTCAGAGTTTGTTTGAAGTTGTGTTTAATAGTCTGATGGCTGTGGGGAAGCAGCTGTTCCTGAACCTGGATGTTGCAGCTTTCAGGCTCCTGTACTTTCTACCTGATGGCAGCGGAGAGATGAGTGTATGGCCAGAGGTGATGATGGACTGGGCAGTGTTTACAACTTTTTGCAGCATTTTCCGCTCCTGGACGCCCAGGTTGCCGTACCAAGCCATGATACAACCGGTCAGCATGCTCTCTACTGTGCACCTGTAGAAGTTCGAGAGATTCCTCCTTGACATATCAACTCTCCGTAATCTTCTCAGGAAGTAGAGGCGCTGATGTGCTTTCTTTATGATTGCATCAGTGTTCTGGGACCAGGAGAGATCTTCGGAAATATACACGCCCAGGAATTTGAAGTTCTTGACCCTTTCCACCATCGACCCGTTGATATAAACGGAACTGTGGGTCCCCATCCTACCCCTTCCAAAGTCCACAATCAGTTCCTTGGCTTTCCTGGTGCTGAGAGACAGGTTATTGTGCTGGCACCATTTGCTCAATTGATCGATTTCACTTCTATACTCTGACTCGTCCCCATCAGTGATACGTCCCACAACAGTGGTGTCATCGGCGAACTTGATGGTGGAGTTCGCACTATGTCTGGCTACGCATTCATGAGTATAGAGTGAGTACAACAGGGGGCTGAGCACGCAGCCTTGAGGTGCTCCTGTGCTGACTGTTATCGAGGATGACACATTTCCACCAACACAGGCGGCCTGTGGTCTGTGAATGAGGAAGTCGAGGATCCAATTGCAGAGGGATGCGCAGAGGCCCAGATCTGAGAACCAGCTTGGTAACCAGCTTGGTGGGGATGATTTTACCAAATGCCGAGCTGTAATCAATGAATAACAGCCTGACATATGTGTTTTTGTTGTCCAAGTGGTCCACAGCGGAGTGGAGAGCCAGTGAGTTTGCATCCACCATTGATCTGTTGTGGCAGTAAGCGAACTGCAGTGGGTCCAGGCTTTTGTCGAGGTATGGGTTGATTTGTGCCATGATCAGCCTCTCGAAGCACTTCCCTCAGCTCCCTTGGTAAAGCAGCCTAGCTCTTAAGTCCTCCACTTTATTTTCAAGGAACTGTAGATAGACCAGGAGGATGGTAGGGTGTGGGGGTCAAAGTCCCCTGCGCTTCAGTCTGACCTGAAGTCCTGCCCGTCGTCCACATTTCCGGACACAATGGAGCCCCCCCCCCCCCCGTAGTTTCCAGGTACTGTACTCACTGTACCTGCTTTTTCTGCGAACCTGCACTAGAACAGGGATTCTCTCACAGTCTGCCTTGAGAAGATCATCAAGATGCCTTAAAGACTTGCATCTTCTTTTCAACCGTTTTTTTTAGTTTACCTGGATCCTTTTCAAAGATACCTGCAGTAATCTCGTTCCGTTTTCGAGCTAACAGCATAAACCTTGCTTTGGCTTTAAGAAACCAAGCCACCACAGTCATCAACTTATTCCATGATGAGAAATGGGCAATTAAATTGTTCGTTGGGTTCGACGAATCTTTAGCAATAACATTCACTGTGATGTTTTGCTAGATTTCCAGATCATTAGCAGATTTCAAATCCCAGTTCAAGCTTTTGCTATTCTTTCTCTGGCTTACAGAGAAACTCTGGTTCATTAATTCAACTCTTATTGCTTAAGAAGCGGTCTGCTGTTAGTTCTCTAGAAGATTCATCTGCAGGATTTTCGTTTGTGTTAACATATTTCCACTGTGATACATTAGTAGCACCCCATACGTAAGAGATTCTGTTTGCTACAAATGTTAGAAAACGTTTGTTTTTGTTGTTCAAGTATTTAAGCACTGGAGTACTATCAATCTAGAAGATAGATTAGAAACATAGAAAATAGGTGTAGGCCATTCGGCCCTTCGAGCCTGCACCGCCATTCAATATGATCATGGCTGATCATCCAACTCAGTATCCTGTACCTGCCTTCTCTCCATACCCCCTGATCCCTTTAGCCACAAGGGCCACATCTAACTCCCTCTTAAATATAGCCAATGAACTGGCCTCAACTACATTCTGTGGCACAGAATTCCAGAGATTCACCACTCTCTATGTGAAAAATGTTTTTCTCATCTCGGTCCTAAAATATTTCCCCCTTATCCTTAAACTGTGACCCCTTGTTCTGGACTTCCCCAACATGGGGAACAATCTTCCTGCATTTAGCCTGTCCAACCCCTTAAGATCCCCCCTCAATCTTCTAAATTCTAGCGAGTACAAGCCAGTCTTTCTTCATATAAAAGTCCTGACATCCCAGGAATCAGTCTGGTGAACCTTCTCTGTACTCCCTCTATGGCAAGAATGTCTTTCCTCAGATTAGGAGACCAAAACTGTACGTAATACTCCAGGTATGGTCTCACCAAGACCCTGTACAACTGCAGTAGAACCTCCCTGCTCCAATACTCAAATCCTTTTGCTATGAATGCTAACATACCATTCGCTTTCTTCACTGCCTGCTGCACCTGCATGCCTACTTTCAATGACTGGTGTACCATGACACCCAGGTCTCCAGGTTGCATCTCCCCTTTTCCTAATCGGCCACTATTCAGATGATAGTCTACTTTCCTGTTTTTGCCACCAAAGTGGATAACCTCACATTTATCCACATTAAACTGATTCTTCCAACTGAAGCTGTAGTTCTTTCTGTAGCATTATGTCAACTTTAACAGCTAAGATGGTGGCTGTAAGTTCCATTCTGGGAATTGTCATTTGCTTCAATGGTGCCACTCTAGCCTTTCCCATTAAGAATGCAACATGTACTTCATTGTTATCATATTCCAGTCTTAGATATGAAACAGTACCGTAGCCACTTTCACTGGCATCTGAAAAGTGACCAAAGTTTGTAGGTTTCATACATAACGGTCCACTTTAAAATCCGAGATCTTGTTGAGATCTGCTAACCATTCTGTCAATCGCTGAACTTGCTAATTTACGTGATAAATCTTTGTAGAGTCTCATGTGTTTTAATAGTAGTTTAATAGTGTCTCCTTAAGAAGTTGCAGCTGTATGGGCGTTGAGCCGGAAAAAGTTATTTTCTTTTCCTTTGCTCTTTGAAATTGTATTTGCTAACTACGTGGAAATTAACTGTTTAATCTGTCTTCTCAACTTTTATTAAACATAGAAAATAGGTGGAGTAAGTAGGCCATTCGGTCCTTCAAGCTTGCACTGCCATTCAATATGATCATGGCTGATCATCCAACTCAGTATCCTGTACCTGCCTTCTCTCCATACCCCCTGATCCCTTTAGCCACAAGGGCCACATCTAACTCCCTCTTAAATATAGCCAATGAACTGGCCTCAACTACCTTCTGTGGCAGCAGATGTGGCTCAGCAAAGAGACTGTTCATTTTCTTCGCCGCATAACCTGGCATTAGGATTGGTGACCTTGTTCGTATTTTAAGTTTGATTTCTTCCCATTTCTTACCTTTTGAATTGAATTCAAGAGAGATCTGAATTGTGCACTGGCCATGTGGATTTCAGATTGAGATGTTGGATGAGAATTGGAAATGCCTTTATCTCAGAAAAATATCTGCTAATTTGTAATAGTGAATTTGGGGAGATAGATTGAAAGAATTGGGAATAATTTTTAAATTATTTTTTTCTTTATAATGAGCTATTTTTAAAGGGTCTGCCTTGTAAGTAGTTAAAGAGTTAAGTAAAGCCTTGACTGAGCCTGGACAGGACCTTAGTGATGAATTCATAATATATGCACGGCAATTGACACAAACCCTGATAGTCTTGCAGAAACCCACTGAACCAGAGAAACACAGAAACCACTATCAGCTGACCATAACGGCGAACCCTTACAATGAGGAGATCACGAACTGATAAGAAATTGGGATCGGTGGAAATTGGGAAAGTGGTGGAAGGAGCCCTTCCCAGTACTACTACCTACCTACAGTGAAGGTCGAATATAATCCTCATTGGATTTGAGGATTCAAGCCTTTTTCATCGGTTGTTGCGACAATAATCGACCAGACCACCGGGTTCCCAAAAACGTACGTTTTTATTGAGCAGAGTCTTTACATCAGTTCACCCGGCCGTAGACCAGGCAACCCGGCAAAGAGTCGCTACTCCTCTTCTTCAGGCATTACCTTATATACCTTTTTAAACAAAGCTTTCCTTCCCCCTTCTTATCCAATTACATTTCTTCCACATAGTCCTTTACATCAGTCATCCATTAGCATTATGTCATCGGTCTTCTTCAAATATGGGGTTGTTTTTCACCCTTTACTTGAGGTTGGTTATCAGCAAAAATACTTAAAGTTGATCACCTCCAATTATGAAATTGTTTGTTTTCCATTAATTGCTAAAATCAGTTCTCTGTGGTTAGTCATTTAATAGAATTAGTGGCATTGGCTCTCACAATTTTCCGTAGCAGGATTTAACACAACTCCTCATTCCCCCCTTTTGCCATTCTATAGCAACATTCATAGTCCAACACATGTCCCATCCGCCGTACTTCGTATGCCTCCAGCTCATGGGCCATGGCTTCTCGTACCCCGGGAAACCGCTCACAACCATCCGCATACTTATTATCTTCATCACTTTCGTCTTCCTTGTCGTCATTAGGGGTGGGTAACAGTCTATCCTGCTCATGCTGTAATATCATCATACGAACAGAATTCTTAGCTTCCTCTGGTGTGGTGCCCAATGCCGAAACGGCTGTCATCATTGGAGGAGACACTTTAGGACAGATGATCCGATGCAGAAGCTTGCTGCGATGACTCCCAGATATACTGCCATGTGGATAAACCAATCCTTCCATCCGCTCAAGTTCCAGGTTCCTCCTCCTGGGCCATCTCCCATGCTGCTAAGCCAATCATCCAAATTATTTTCTACCTTTTTTAAGTCACTGTTGATGCTGGAGACCCCCATGATACATTTGCCCTTAACTACTGCACACACACCTCCTTCTCTCGCAAGCAGGTAATGTAGTGCATATCAATTTTGTTCAGTGAATAATCGTAAATCTTCCAGCATATGCCGGATTGTCTCCACCGCCTTCCTAGTCTAATTTCCCAAGATGGTTAAGCCACAAACCAAATAGTTACGGTTCTTGGCTGCCTCGACCCCTCCAACTCCACCCAGGGAAAATAAGCCCGCGAATCCCCAGCCCATGACGTGCCCACTTTCTCCGTATGCTTCGGGATTTGCCCAGTCAGCACAAAACTCCTACGTGGCCTCCCGCTTTTTCCTTCGGGACATAGTAGGGGCCCTGGTGGGCTGGGTCTGGTCCTGCAATTTCTTCCCTCCCCATCGTATGGGGCATAGAACGGTGAGGGGAGCAATTATCCCGACCGCCACTGAGGTGGGACCATTGGGATCGCATAGTACTAAATAGTTACTGGCCATCCCTTCCCCATTACTGTTCTGATATAAAAACCAGTAGCCTGCAGTGGTATGCAACAACCTCTTTTCTCCCTTCTTCAAGTCCTCCCCCTCCTCACATTGATAGGAGAATACTACCCCTCCACCATGTCCTGCTGATGATTTAGCCATTAGTTCTTGTCTGCAAGCGGGATAGATAAAAGGGAGCTCAGGACTTCCTATCCTTGGTGTAATGGGAAAGGCATGCTGTCCCACCGAAACGCGAGTGGTATTTCCCATGCCACATATCCATTGAACTCCGCCACCCTTAATACTCAGGCATTTCTTGGTGCTTAGGCATACCACATCCCCTTCCTTGGTTCTTTCGCACTTATGTCGGGGTACCTTTGTGACACATTCCTCATTTCCCTCAAGCTTCACTAGGGCACATCCATATCCTTTTCCTGTCCAGCAATATGGGTAGTCTCGAGATTTATTTTTTCCTCCCCCTTCCATACAGGTGGCAATATTATTCTGGGGGAAGTTGATTAGATGAGTAACATTCTGAATAGGGCTACAATTGGGGGTCTTACAAACTTCTTTGCCTGTGTCCGTGAAACGGACCAGGTGCTTGATAGGGTTGGGGTCGGGAATGGGATTAAACAGTTCAGCAACGGACTGGGAAGGGTAGCAAACCACAGCATCTCCAGACATTTTTCGATAAGCCTGAACGAAGGAGTTGTGTCTCCATTTGTCTACGGGTAAGCTCTGCGAGCTTCTCTTATTCCTTCTTCCGTTCAGTGGTCTGGTCTGCCTCCAGATCATTATTCCGGCTGTCAGACAAGTGAGCACCAGCACCAATAGCATCTTCATTTTGGTTCCTATTTACCACAAAGGGCATAGAGGCATGAAGGGCACAGAGGGTTAGCAGGAAATATGTGATCATATTGAGCTGGACCAGTCGGTGACTAGCTTCCTGTGAATAGACATACTTAATGAAGGGTTATGGTCTGAGAGCAGGTATATGGGACTAGGGGAGATTATGTGTTCAGCACGGACTAGAAGGGTCGAGATGGCCTGTTTCCGTGCTGTAATTGTTATATGGTTATATTATATGGTTATGGTTAATGCTTTAATATGTGGTCAGTCGTTTTCATACTTATCCGTTTTTATCCGGTTTGCTGCTGTCCCTCTGTCTTCCTCCTCTCCCTCCTTTGCTTGGTGTCACCAAGCACCTTACAATTATGTAAATGTACCCAAGCGGACCAGCCCTCGACCTTGACAGCCGTAAGCGTGGTAAGGAGAACCTGGGAGGGGCCCAGGTATCGAGGCGAAAGGCCATTCTTCCGGGTCCAATTCTTGATAAGGACGTATGAGCCAACAGAAATGCGGCCTTCCACTGGAAAATTAATGTCACCGACGTAAGCTGCCTTTACGTCATCATGGATAGTACGCAGGGCCCTAGTCAAGGCCAGGATATAGGAAACCATTTCCTCAGACATGTGGTGAAGTTCCATAGGCCTGGGGATAATGTCAGTCCAGGGGGTACGGAGAGGGCAGCCATAGACAACCTCCGCAGGGGAAAGGCGAGCAGCGCCACATGGCATTACCCTTATTACTTAATATTTTAAAGTATTTAACAATACCCCAAGCTAGCACATTATGGAATGGAATGCACCACACCAAAGATTTGTTATATTGTAACAATTGCAGAAAAACACCAATATCCCTTCCTCTGCAAACATTTTTTTATAAACTGCAATAAAATTAAGCATAGACAAAACAAGAAAATAATAAATGGATAAAAACAGTAAATTTAACTGAATAAGTGCTTGATTTCCTTCAAGTACAGGTAAAAATAATAAGCATCTTCACAATCATGGTTCTGATGTTAAATTTTCTTTCAAACTCACCGTCTTCAAGTTAAAAAAATATCACATTGGAGAGATGATAAATACAGAAAAAATGCCAGTAGGCTCATATAGGAAAATACATTTAGTCAAGTTAATAGAAGTAATGAATGGATCCCCAATAGGTGGGGGCCGTTGTCAGAGCTAATGGTATTAGTTACCCCGAAGCGGGGAACAATGTGACGCAGTAGAATGGAGACAACCGTAGGGGCCGTGCAATTGGTGGTGGGAAAGGCATCAATCCATCAATAAAAAATCCAATAAATAGAAAAAACATCAATAATAACCAATACATGTTTGTACGACTGGCACTTCACAATGAGTGGCCAAATGTATTCAATCTACAACCCATGCAGCCAGCTGGTCAGCCATACAGGTCTGTCCGGCCGGCGTAAGCCACAATCCGGAATCAACCTTCTGACAGCCCAGCTGTTCCCATTCTGCAATAACGTCAGCAGGGGCATCCCCCTGTAAAAGAAGCACATCTTCAATGGTTGGCATAGGTTTCTCAGACACAGATGAGCCCTTGTATAGGCTTTTTACCTGTCTCATCATACTGCCCACTACCTTAGACATGCATCGGGATGCACACTTAGCCGCTTCGTCAGCAAATCAGTTGCCCCTCTGGACATCTGAACTACCCACAGTATGGGCCGCACACTTAATGCTGCCGGTGGAGCGGGGGCAACTGGGATAGGCTGATTCGGCGGTGGTGCTCCCTGCATTCCCCAATCACCTACCTCCTCATCTTCCTCATCCTCGCCTGCCAAATCTATTCCAGCCACCGACTTACGTAAGTCTTTGTCTATCCCTGCCTTATTTTGTCTCTGTTGCTGTGCCTGCCGTTCCCTTGTCTGCTTAGCATGCATGCACTCTTGTTTTAATACTGTTACTGACTTTTCCTGGCCTCCTTCTGTCAAGAGTATGCCCCATTTTAGGGCATTACTCTGCCAACTTGCCGTTAATGATCTGGCTCTTTGTTCATTACAATGGTCCATACATACAATACAATATTTATTGTCATTTGAACCTCAGTGAGGCTCAAACGAAACTCTGTTTCTACAGCCATACAAACAAAAAACGATTCCTACTAGACACACAACCAATTTAATTCACACAAATATCCATCACAGTGAATCTCCTCCTCACTGCGATACAGGGTTACAGGGTTTCCTTTATTGTCATTCAGACCGAAGTCTGAACGAAATTTCGTGCCTGCAGTCATACATACAATACAATAAAAAACAGCAATAAACACATATTAACATCCACCACAGTGAGTCCACCTAGCACCTCCTCACTGTGATGGAGGCAAAAGTCTTAGGTCTGCAGTCTCTTCCCTCCTCTTCTCCCTCTGCGCTGAGGCGATACCCCACCGGGCGATGTTAAAAACAGTCCCGCGGCTCAATCACCGCGGCCCGGGGTGGTCGAAGCTGCTGTCCACCAGTCCCGCCGACGCAGCCGCTGGCTCACGGCCGAACCCCGGACTCAGGTCACTGCCACCAGAACGCCGTCCCAGCCACCGGACCACTGCTCCAGCCCCGAGCCGGACCGCCCTCACGTGAGTACCGCCACCGTCTCAGCCTCGCGCCAGGCCGCCCCGACATGGGCGCCGCTCCTCCCTCGGGCTGGGCCGCCCCGACTGAATAGAAGGCAAAGTCCACAATTGTATGGCCTTTTTATACTTTTTCTTCATATCCTTTTTCCAAATGACACTTTGTGCCCTGGATACCATATCCATATCCTTGGATCCCCCTTCAGGCCATTGATCCCTTCCCATTTTATGAGTGAGTCCCCCAGATATGTGTCTGAAGGCCTCCTCCATCTCTGGGTGCAAATAGCATAGTTGATGCAATGGCCGATCAGGGTGACAACTGGTATCAATCATATTACCCATGGTTCGTTCTCTGTTACTACATAGTCATCCTTACAAAGTTATTATTACACAGTTTCAACATTATACCGGGTTGATCCTCGAGCCCACGAGCCCCCCAGCGTCTCACTCTGCCGCTTCAATCCCTGACCTTCGCGTGGAGGATTTCCTCTCTTAACAACCAGTCTAAGGCGGGCTTTCTGTGAGACGCAATGGTTCTCTAGTCTCGGTCAATCCCTTACCGGTTACGTTCCCTCGCACTTCATGGCGACCGAACCTGTGCTCTTTACGGTCCCTGTGAACCGAAGGATTTCCACCTTCCCCTTTTAATCCTGTGCACAAGCTTTTGTATACCGTCAACGGTCCCCCTTCAACTGGGGTGTTTCCTGCTCGGTCAGGCAAGGGTCGCCCTCCAGGTAGTAGACCAGGTAACCCGGCAAAGAGTCGCTAATCTTCTTCTTCAGGCATTACCTTATATACCTTTTTAAACAAAGCTTTCCTTCCCCCTTCTTATCCAATTACATTTCTTCCACATAGTCCTTTACATCAGTCATCCATTAGCACGATGTCATCGGTCTTCTTCAAATATGGGGTTGTTTTTCACCCTTTATTTGAGGTTGGTTATCAGCAAAATTGCTTAAAGTTGATCACCTCCAATTATGAAGTTGTTTGTTTTCCATTCTTTGCTAAAATCAGTTCTCTGTGGTTAGTCATTTAATAGAATTAGTGGCATTGGCTGTCTCACATTTTTCCATAGCAGGATTTAACACAACTCCTCATTTGGATACACCTAACTTATTGCAAATTAATTGGAAACTGGAAAAAGGAAGTATGAACTTGGATGACCTCCTGCAAGATTGGAGGAAAAAGCCATACAGAATTTTTTTTTAAAAAAGGCCAGTATTCAGTGTCTTGCTAAAATCAGCCATGTACATAAGGCAACGCATTGCACTGAATTATATACGTGCCTCCCTAATCCTGGATACCAGGAACAAGTCTCCCCCTGGTTGAATAAACCTGAACAATTAACAGTGACCCCTTATTTGTTAAATGGGGTCCCGGGATTAGGAATAAAACCAAAGGGATCGATTTGAGATGGGAAACACCTCTGAGTCACACTTAATCGTAGCCTCTAGGCCTCCAGCAACAGCGAACAACATAGAAAAAATGATAAATGGTTGGACAAACAGACAATTTGTGTTTTAAAGTTGCCAATGACACAGAAGGAAAGATCACATGGGTCAGAAAGGAATGGGACAGTATGAAAAGCAACAGCTTCCTACTGAGGATCTGCTGTGGCTTTGGCCCAAGTACCCTATGAACTATGGGCAAAGCATAAGAATCATGTGGGATGAGTGTATTCAGCCCCTGACATAAACCGACTAGAAAAAAGGGAGCTGCCTTGCCATGAATTAAAACAATATTGACTGGCCCCGGAGGCTGAAGAAGGGATAGCGATGGTCTTTATGATTGACATGATTGTCTTTATTGCAACGAGCACTATTAGTGAAAATGCAAAGTCTGTGTAATACTCCTATTCTGCCAATACCAAAAGTGGGAAGACATAATGAATGGTGTTTTGTCTAAGACCTGAGAGCTATTAACAATAGTCCTTTGGTACCTGATACCAATATTATTCTGTTATCTATACCAGCAGAGGCCGACACCTTTACAGTAATTGACCTATGTTCAGCCTTTTCCTCCATATCCCTGCATAAAGACCGATAGCCTATTGTTCCGTGGCTTTGCCAGCAGTGGTGGAATAACATGTCAGCCTGCTTACGTGCTGCAATGGCGAGGGCTACCATGATAGAAGTGTTAGCAGTGAACTAGCTGGTAAACAACCTTCTTTATCTGATTAGGATGTTGTGTTTGTGCCACAACCCATTACGAGCTAAAAGACAGATTCAAACCAAATTACAATCAGACACATAATGCTTCTAGTTCATGGCATCTTGTAACATTTGAACTTATGGATGTTAATTTCTTAAAGAAGCTAAAAACGAATCTACAGGTTCCACAGTCATGGATAAATGGCATGAAGCAATTAAATGGGGAGATTTCAAAGCCACAGTAGGGAATATTTGTTCAGGGTGGCTTGCCAAATATTGATCTGTTTTCCAAGCAATTAAAAGGGCGAATTTGTATAAGAATTAACGGTAACAGGCTGAAACGTATGAATTCTAAATATTACTCTTTATTTTTTTATAAGCTCTGCATAAAGATAGTTGACAGCTCCATTCTCATTTTATCCCTACCATTTTGTCATAAAGTATGCTATTTATGTTTTTAATCTCACATGAATTTGGCAAAAGTCTTCGACCAAGTTATTGTAATTGTCAAACTGCAAAAATTCTTGATTTATCTTTATCAAGATCACGTTAACTGTTTTACGTATTGTATATTAAAAAAAGTTCTTACTATAAAATAAGTATTGATCATAAAGATCAACAAAGAGGAACCAGTATTATAATAAGACAAGCGTTGTGCCTAGATCCCTGATGAATCCTCTAATATAATGACCTTGCTATCCACATTTCCCAAGAAATTGAGAAAATCCATAAGTGAGATGAGATGGGTAAAATGATGGAAATGGAAGTTGCTGGCCATTAAGTTGGCTTGATGGACTTTGGAATGCTGTATTACACTATGGATCTACCTTTTTATTAATAAACATTCTGATCTTTATTGTTAACTGCTTGCGACCGTTATGTACCTTCCGAGGATTGTGAATGTTATCATAACTGATAAAGAGGAAGGAATGAGGAAGTTTAAAACATTTAAAAGTTACAAAAATGTATTCAGCTGTAAGACAGGCTTTCACCTTTCTCCTATTATACATGCAAAGCTAGCAGAAAATGCATTCACCTTTCTCCCATTACACTAGCAAGGCTACAGCACTATAGCACATTATGTGTTTGCACTGTAATCTAAAAAATCAGAGGAATGTTCAGACAACGGTTCTTTCCCTCTGCTCTACAGATTGCAATGTACTTAAACAATAGATCACCAAGGTCAAAGAACAAGAATGCTTGATCTGCAGAAAAATAGCCTCCTCATCATGACCATATATGGGCTAACCCTTCCTCTCTCGGAAAAAACTGTCAATCTTAAGAAGCTGTCAATCTTAAGAAGCAAGAGGCTGAAAGATAAAGTAAGACGCTCTGTAAGATAAAGTATTGCTGAATCGCTGATTATTGGGGTATAAATATATCTGCTTAAACACTACCCCTTTGTGTGGAGATAGAGTTGCACTGTATAGTCTGTATCTACATACTGTAAGAGTTACTACCACACCTGCCTGGCGAAATAAAGCTTTTACTACTTGATTACAAATTTTATTGTGTTTTCGTCTGTTTGAAGTGAAACGAACCTTAACAGTCTCATGTGTCAACACATCAGATAATTGTTTAAAATTGTCTTCATCCAGGCTAGATATTTTCATTCCTGTAATATGGTGACCATCGCAACATTTCTCTTCATTCATGGTATGCAATAGAATCTTCATCTTTTCTCCTGTAATGTCCAGCCTTCTCATCAAGCTTTGTGTACAAAAGGTAGCCGAACTTCCATGATCCAAAAATGCATGTTTGCAGCACTGTGTTCCCCTTGCCACTGCTTACCTTTACTGGCAAGATGGAGAAAATGCAGGTTTCTACCCCGGCCCCAATATGTGCGGTGAGGTAGCAGCATCACTCGTAGCTGGCTTCTCCTTCTCTTCTATTTGCTCCGGGATTTTCTCCGTATTCTCCTGTTCATTGTGAAGTAATTCGGGTTGATCTTGATTGCACTTATTACAAGTTAAATGACTCTTGCAGTCTCTAGCCATGTGTCCTTTCTTCAAACATCCAAAACAGATTCCCTTCTACTTTACGAAGTCCATCTTTTCTTTATATTCCTTCTTCTTAAATTTTCAACACCACCTTATGGTGTGAGCAACTTCATCACTTGACAACCAAAACCTTAGTGGCTTATTAGTAGATGCATCTCCTTTCATTCCACCTTTTGTTTCTACAGGTATTACAGCAGTAGCAAAACTGCCTTCCTCAGGTCCTGATCTTCCTTTTGTCTTAGTAAAAGTAGAAAATTTGAGTTGCAATTGGTTTAGGATCTTGAATACCCATTGGCACAGATTTGACACATACTTCCCTTTCTATGAAATTCACCAGATCAGGAAGCATGGCTTCTCGATTCTCATCATCCTGTATCAGACCTGCTTTATCCCTCCATTTTTCTCTAAGCCTAGAGGGCAGTTTTAGAATGACAGCTTTCATATTACTAACAACATTCATTTCTTGCATGTGGTTCAGATTTCTCATCGAGCTACAACAACCTCTAAGAAATATCGCAAACTCATGCAATGCCTTCACACCTTCTGCCTTGATAGCTGTCCAAGCATAGGCCTTCTTCGTGTACGCATTAGCAATCTTCTGTTCATTACCACAATGTTCTTTAAGCAATTTCCTTGCCATCTGATAGCCCTCATCTGCTGGTAAATTTCGACAACCTCCAACAAGCTGCTTTGAATATCCGCTTGTGTAATACTCCAGAAATCGTAAACGATCTCTTTCATTAGTAGTTTTCATTTCCACTCCATCGTGAAATGCTATTATGAATGTTTCATATTACAAAGGATCACCGTCAATCTTAGGAATTTCCATTGGAGGTAAAGTGGAAGAGATATTATTGAGCTAGAATTTTTTTTGATTCCTCACCAATTCGCAGGTTTCATATTTAAATCCCTCATTGGACTCAGAGGAATGGTAAACAGGTTTCTGAAGAGAGTACTGGTCTGCATAAGTTCTGTCGCGAGCCTCATGGCTAGTTGTTTGTCCCTGACTGGGCACAAATGGATGATAAATAGGCCGCTGCCAATCTTGGCTTACACAAACCTGTGTATTAGACCTCTGAGAAGAGTGTCGAGTTGCTGGCTTGTAACGAGCCTCAATAGATGGCCCATAAATTATTTGCTTCGGTCTAGCACCTGGTTGCTGAGATTAAGTTTTGTTGCCCATCCACTGATTTAGTGCTAGTTCTGAGTCATGCCAGATATTCTCTGGCTGTAGATTTGATTTAGCTGCTGTTTCCAGCTTAGCAGCTCCTTCTTGGACTAAGAAACCTATCTTCTGAGATATTCTTGAGCCGCATCTTGAACCTTCTTTGTCTTGGCAACTGCCAACTTTGTGGCTATTTCCAGCTGTTACTTCTCTTTCCTCAGCCTCTCTATCCAACTGTTCAGCTTCTCTCTTCAGCTGTTCAGCTTCTCTCTTCAGCTGTTTTCTTCGTACTTCAATCTCCACTAGCTTCTAGTGAGAGAGCAGCTAATTCAGCTTTGGCTTCCATTTGAGCAGAGACCCTTGTAATTGAACTGGCTACAGATCCAGATTTATGTCTTGATCTTCGTGTTGAGACATTTGAAATACTATCTTGGGGTCCAATATTTTCCTCAATTTCAGAACCTTGTTGTATAGTTGTTCCCACTGTAGAGCACACGTTTTTTTGTTCAATTTCAAATAACCCTTTCTCTACTTTTTCCATGAAACCATCAAAAGATTACATCTTCTCTTGAAACCACAGATTTTGCCTTTGGCTATTCCTCTTCAGGCAGTGGTAAACCCAGTATTGTCGTGGTTTTGTCCAACCTAAAGGCGGAGGTTGACTCATCGAACCTGAATAGATTTTACTTCTTATGTATTCTCTTCAAAATACACGAGTTCCTCCTGGTTTTCATTTAATCTGCAACTAGAACTTTTGTCTTTCCTTCTGGCATTTTTCCAGAAATGCAGCTCGGGCCTGAGTTTGACATCTCTCTTCTCATATCTTCTCACTTCTGGCTCCACATCCTTCCTGTGGTGCCTCTTCGTACTTACCTGTCGAAGAATCCATAACTGAAAGTATCCTTGGCTGGCTGCCAGATCGTTATTAAAACGTCCAGCAGAAATTTAAAACAATCTGTTCAGCTTCTTCAAAACAATCATTATTTTCAAGGTTGTAAATAGTCGCTGGTTGAGCACGCTGTATCTCCTCGGAAACCAAAACATCAATTAAAACTGAGCTTCAAAAGGTCAACACTTGCTCAGCGCTAGCAGCTATCTTCAAGTTAGCATAAACAAGCATATTACTGCATTCTTTACTTCTGCAGAATATTCTCACAGGCTTTTAAACTTTAAACTTCTGGAAGCTTTCAAATACAACAAAATTGTCGATCTACTCACGGCATGCTCGGTCAATGAAGTCTTCAAACTTCTTCTAATGACCAGGCTCCACCGTGTCAGTTGCCTGCGACCAGCAGATTCTTTGATCCAGAATTTAAGCTCTAATCTGGCAGAGATTCAGCTTCTTCTTCAGTTCCACTGTTGAATCAGTCTTTGGTTTACTACCTCTTGGTAATAACACAGTTTTTTACTTAATATAATGGCAGTTCTTATAACGTTCTCCAAGTCCAACTTTGTTAGCCATTGCTCCTTGGGGATGGGTTGGAGGTATAGTTTACGCTCTCATGACACACTTAAGATAGTACATAAGGAATCTACCAAACATTGTTTCTTGATTAATATAGTATTTTATTGAAGTAGTACAAAGCAAAGAAATAATCCATCTTTCCGTTCTTAATCGATGTTCCATTCATGTCAAGTCAATTCAATTCAATTCAATTCAATTCAATTCAATTCAATTTATTGTCATTTGGACCCCTTGAGGTCCAAACGAAATGCCGTTTCTGCAGCCATACATTACAAACAAATAGACCCAAGACACAACATAATTTACATAAACATCCATGCTGTGATGGAAGGCCAAAAAACTTTTCTCTCCACTGCACTCCCCCCCCCCCCGATGTCAGAGTCAAAGTCAAAGCCCCCGGCGGGCGATGGCGAATTGTCCCGTGGCCATTAAGCCACGTCGGGTGATGCAAGGTCGCACACCGGGTCTTGGTGTTAGAGCCCCCGGCGCGCGCTCGCAGTCCGCAGCCATTCCAAGCCGCGCGGGGCGGTGATGTAGGCCCCGCTCCAGGAGCTCTTCAACCCCGCAACTCGGGCAGGAGAAGTCGCCGCTGCGGAAGCCCCGAAAAGCGGTCTCCCTCCAGGGACCCGCGGGCTCCCGGTGCCGTCCGCCAAACCCGCAGTTGCAGCCACCGAATCTCCGGGGGTCGGGTCGCAGCAGCGTCCACCACAGCTCCACCCGCTCTGGACTCGGCCAGCTCCGCGACGGTGAGGTGAGTTCGGCACCAGAGTCCCCGGTCTTCATGTTGGAGGCCGCTCCTCGTTGCAGCCCCAACGACAACGGAGACCCGACAAAGAAAAGGTCGGGTCTCCCGTGCAGGGAGAGATTTAAAAGTTTCCCCCTCCCCCCCACACCACCCCCACCCCCCCCATACACATACCCCAACAAAAAATAACAAAAACTACATTAAAACATAGACATAAAATAATAAAAACGCAGACGGACTGCAGAGGCCGCTGCTGACGAGTGCCGCGCCGCCTACCGGAAGTCAAGAGAGTTTATTGTCATTTCCCAGAGAGGACAATGAAATTCTTGCTTTGCTTCAGCACAACAGAATATAGTAGGCATGAATACAGAACAGAGCAGTGTTTCCATATACATTTATATAAATATATACACACATGAATAAATAAACAGATAAGGTGCAAATAAACAGATAATGGACTATTAATGTTCAAAGTTCTGTTACAGTTGCGTTTAATAGCCTGATGGTTGTGGGGAAACAGCTATTCCTGAACCTGGACTCATGTCCTCAGGCTCATGTACCTTCTACCTGAAGGTAGCGAGTTTGTGGCCAGGATGGTGTGGGTCCTTAATGATGCTGCCAACCTTTTTGAGGCAGCGACTGCGATAGATCCCCTCGATGGTAGGAAGGTCAGAGTCGATGATGGTCTAAGTTTACTACTTTTTCATATGAAAGTTTCTTCTTCTAAAAGTATGTTGTCTCATTAACGTGTGTGTCGAGATCATGATTCATGTGTGGTAAAAAACTGTATTCTCACCATCCTTCCGAGACCCAACTGACTCCTAATCTATGAGTCTGCGCTAGTCTCCTCCAGAACACACCACCTCTACGTATTAAATCCCACCTACAAATGTACAGACAGAACAAGGGGTCACAGTTTCAGGATAAGGGGGAAGTCCTTTAGGACCAAGATGAGAAAATCATTTTTGACACAGAGAGTGGTGAATATGTGGAATTCTCTGCTACAGAAGGTAGTTGAGGCCAGTTCATTGGCTATATTTAAACGGGAGGTAGATGTGGTCCTTGTGGCTAAAGGGATCAGGGGGTATGGAGAGAATGGTACAGGATACTGAGTTGGATGATCAGCCATGATCATATTAAATGGCGGTGCAGGCTCGAAGGGCCGAATGGCCTACTCCTGCACCTATTTTCTATGTTTCTATGATATAAACTAAAATATTAAAAATGTTAGACATGGTTATAATATACTGACTTAATGTTAATGAATCCTACAATCATAGTGTGGACGGTTTAGATGGGGTGCCAAAGGGTGAATACAATATTTTACCCAGCATAGGGGAATCAAGATTTAGAAGATATTGGGGCAAGGTTTGATAAGAAATTGTGGGGATACCTTTTCACTCAGAAGGTGGTGGATATATAGAACGAGATCCAACTTCTTTCGCCTTTCATTGAATAGTAAAAATTATTTCATAAACAATCTGATTCCTTTTGTGCTGCAAGTACCTTATTCTAGGAATTAACTTTGTAATTTCATTTAAACCACTTCCAAAACTCCTATATCGTCTCTTAAACAAGATGACCATAACTGTCCTATACAATTGTAACCACAGTTCTTGGTAGTTTTGGAATAATCTCATATCCAAAGGTGGAGATAATTCACAATGTTAACCAGCATTGCAGATGTATGAAGGAAGGAACTGCAGATGTTGGTTTATACCAGAAGAGAAAGAGATTAGTTAAAACAAATGTAGGTCCCTTGCAGTCAGAAACAGGTGAATTGATCATGGGGAACAAGGACATGGCAGACCAATTGAATAACTACTTTGGTTCTGTCTTCACTAAGGAATACATAAATAATCTGCCGGAAATAGCAGGGGACCGCGGGTCAAATGAGATGGAGGAACTGAGTGAAATCCAGGTCAGCTGGGAAGTGGTGTTAGGCAAATTGAATGGATTAAAGGCCGATAAATCCCCAGGGCCAGATAGGCTGCATCCCAGAATACTTAAGGTAGTAGCTCCAGGAATAGTGTATGCATTAGTGATAATTTTTCAAAACTATTTAGATTCTGGAGTAGTTCCTGAGGAGTGGAGGGTAGCTAATGTGCCCCCACTTTTTAAAAAGGGGGGGAGAGAGAAAACGGGGAATTACAAACCAGTTAGTCTAACATTGGTAGTGGGGAAACTGCTATGGTCAGTTATTAAAGATGGGATAGCAGCACATTTGGAAAGTGGTGAAATCATTGGACAAAGTCAGCATGGATTTACGAAAGGTCAAACATGTCTGACGAATCTTATAGAATTTTTCGAGGATGTAACTAGTAGAGTGGATAAGGGAGAACCAGTGGATGTGTTATATCTGGACTTTCAGAAGGCTTTCGACAAGGTCCCACATAAGAGATTAGTATACAAACTTAAAGCACACGGTATTGGGGGTTCAGTGTTGATGTGGATAGAGAACTGTCTGGCAAACAGGAAGCAAAGAGTAGGAGTAAACGGGTCCTTTTCAGAATGGCAGGCAGTGACTAGTGGATTACCGCAAGGCTCAGTGCTGGGACCCCAGCTATTTACAATATACATTAATGATTTGGACGAGGGAATTGAATGCAACATCTCCAGGTTTACGGATGACACTAAGTTGGGGGGCAGTGTTAGCTGTGAGGAGGATGCTAGGAGGCTGCAAGGTGACTTGGATAGGCTGGGTGAGTGGGCTAATGCATGGCAGATGCAGTATAATGTGGATAAATGTGAGGTTATCCACTTTGGTGGCAAAAACAGGAAAGTAGATTCTTATCTGAATGGTGGCCGATTAGGAAAAGGGGAGATGCAACGAGACCTGGGTGTCATGGTACACCAGTCATTGAAAGTAGGCATGCAGGTGCAGCAGGCAGCGAAGAAAGCGAATGGTATGTTAGCATTCATAGCAAAAGGATTTGAGTATGGGAGCAGGGAGGTTCTACTGCAGTTGTACAGGGTCTTGGTGAGACCACACCTGGAGTATTGCGTACAGTTTTGGTCTCCAAATCTGAGGAAGGACATTATTGCCATAGAGGGAGTGCAGAGAAGGTTCACCAGACTGATTCCTGGGATGTCAAAGGTCAAAGGTCAAAATCTTTATTTGCCATTTGTGCTTACACACATAGGAACTCTTGTGCGGCTATTCAGAGAGTCAAGTCAAGTCAAGTTAAAAATTAAAATTAAAAATTAAAAAATTTAAAAAGACACACAGAAGACACATAATCCATTAAAAAAAAACACATACCACTCCAGAAATAAAAAAAAAAGAAAATGCCTAAAACCCTATACAAAGGGGAAAGTGAGAGCATTGTAACTTGCACAAACCCTATATCAGGACATCAGTTCATTTTGTTTTGTTTTGGCCAAGAGTCTCACTGTTGCAGGGAAGAAGCTCTTAAAAAAGCGTGTTCTATTTGTGGCGATACTGTCCGCTCGTCTGTGCCTGAGGTTGTATGTGCAGTTTTTGTGTTTGAGCAGGGAGTGAGCTGGATGTAGTGTGTCTCTAATGATTCTCTCTGCTCTTTTTTGACAGCGCTGTGTGTAGATTGTGTCCATGGAGGGGAGTTCAGTCAGGACTTTCATATGAGGAAAGACTGGATAGACTCGACTTGTACTCGCTAGAATTTAGGAGATTGAGGGGTGATCTTATAGAAACTTGCAAAATTCTTAAGGGGTTGGACAGGCTAGATGCAGGAAGATTGTTCCCGATGTTGGGGAAGTCACAGCTTAAGGATAGAGGGGGAATCCTTTAGGACCGAGATGAGAAAAACATTTTTCACACAGAGAGTGGTGAACTCTGGAACTCTCTGCCACAGAAGGTAGTTGAGGCCAGTTCATTGGCTATATTTAAGAGGGAGTTAGATGTGGCCCATGTGGCTAAAGGGATCAGGGGGTATGGAGAGAAGGCAGGTACGGGATACTGAGTTGGATGATCACCCATGATCATATTGAATGGCGGTGCAGGCTCGTTTCTACACCAAAGACCGACACATAATGCTGGAATAACTCAGCGGGTCTTCTTCTTCTTCTTCTTTGGAGTTTTACGGCAGCCGGCATCCACAATGTTGCATTGCTGCCACCTTCTGGCTTCACTCCACAGTCCTCATGTCTTTACATTATATCCTTTTTATAAGGCCAGAGGCCCTCAAGAAATTAAACAACACCTTTACTCCTTTTCCTTCCCCTCCATACGCTAGAATGTTCTTTTCTGATATATCTGTCATTCCAATTTTCTTCATTTCACTGATCAAAACTCTTCTTTCTGTTTCATATCTTCTACATGCAACTAGAGCATGCTGAACTGTTTCCGGCTGATGGCATTCCTCATCAGCCCAGTAGGGTGTTTTCCCAACATTTTTAATGTGCAGTTCAGGTGAGTGTGTCCTATCCTCAATCTTGCTAATACTACCTGTTCTCTCCTGTTCCCCCCTCTTCTTGCTGTAATGCCCACTCTATTTTGTAGCGAATAGAGGTGTCTCCCCTTTGTCTCCTGTTCCCAGTATTGTTGCCATTCCTGATTTATTTTCTTCCACACAATGTGTTTTCCTTCAGATTTGGATAATTGTAAGTTTACCTCTATGTTCTCTTTTTTAACGGCCTCTTTTGCTAATTTATCCACTTTTTCATTTCCTAGCACACCAATGTGTGCTGGGACCCACAACAAAGTCACGTCACTGCCCTTCCTTGTTACTTGGCTTAATAGTAGTAGAATTTCATACACTAGGTCAGGCCGCCTATGGGATGCACCAGACCCAATACTCTGGATTGCAGACAATGAGTCGCTACATATTAATACTTTGCATGGTTGCACCTGTTCTATCCACCGAACTGCCATCAAAATAGCGTACAGTTCCACTGTATACACTGCCAAATAGTTCTTTGTTCTTTTGCAAATCTCAACATTCATCCCTTGCACTACCACAGCTGCCCCTGTTGTTTCAGCTACTGGGTCCTTTGATCCATCTGTGAAGATTAAGAGGTGTTCCCTGTATCTATTATATTTATGGTATGGTATTCTGTTTTTAGGTCCGAATTTTTTTCCCTCCTTTTTGCCTCCCATATCTCCAGATCAACTTTTGGGATGTTCAGTAACCATATTGGGACAGATGGCCACAATACTGCAGGGCAGAACTCTTTGTCCTCTACTTCCATGTCCCTTGCCACACCTCCTCCAACCCAGCCGAAGCTTCCAGACTGAGCCACCCCTCTCTCCCAGCACTCCTGTACTACCTGTTTTGTTGGGTGGTTCTCTCCATGATCCTTAAGGCTTAGCCAGTAATTAGCCATTAGTTGTCTGCGGCGCAGTCTCAACGGCATCTCCCCAGTTTCCACCTGTAGTGCACATACAGGTGACGTCCGCACACCTCCTATACAGATTCTTAGAGCTTCCGCTTGGACTTTGTCCAACTCGGACAACACTGACTTAGATGCTGATCCATAAGCTATACTGCCATACTCTAGTCTGGATCTGATCAGTGATATATAGATATGTTTAAGAGATAATATATCTGCTCCCCACTCTAAACCTGCTAAGCATCTCATTACATTGATGGCTTTTTTGCATTTTCCAATTATTTTTGTAATGTGGACCCTCCATGTTAATCTGGAGTCAAAATGGACTCCCAGGAAACGGAAATCTTTTACTCTTTCCAAATTGTTGCCGTATAGTTTTAACTGGACATCCTCTTTAATTTCCTTCCTTGTGAAAACCATTGTCTTTGTCTTCTCTATAGAGAATTTAAAACCCCATTTCACTCCCCACTCTTCCACCTGGGCTATCCCTTGCTGCATTTTTTTCACGATAAAATCTATATTCTTCCCCTTTCTCCATAGGCTGCCATCATCTGCAAAGAGCGATCGCCCCATCTCTGGTTGAATGTTTGCAAATATATCATTGATCATGATTGAGAATAGGATCGGGCTTATCGCACTTCCTTGGGGAGTTCCATTCTCGACTACACATTTACTAGAGATATCTGACCCTATTTTAACTTGGATACTTCTACCGTTAAGAAAATCCATTATCCAGTTAAAAATATTTCCTCCTACTCCCATTAAATGCAGCTTTATTAGAAGACCTTCTCTCCACAACATATCATAAGCCTTCTCTACATCAAAAAATACAGTAACTACAGATTCTTTTTTAACTTGTGCTTTCCTTATATCATCTTCCAAGCACAGAACTGGATCATTAGTACCTCTCCCTTTTCTAAAGCCACTCTGATAATTAGCCACTATACCGTTTTCTTCCATTAGATGCATTAATCTTTCATTTACCATTCTTTCCATCAGTTTACACATGTGTGCTGTTAAAGCTATAGGTCTATAATTTACTGGATTACTTGCATCTTTCCCTGGTTTCCTAATAGGCACAATGATTGCTTCCTTCCACCTCTCCGGTATTCGCCCTTCTTCCCACACCTTGTTATATAGTGCAAGTATCTTTTGGAGTCCCTCCTCACTTAGATGCTTTATCATTACGTAGCAAATGTCATCCTTCCCTGGGGCTGAGTTCTTACACTTGGCCAGAGCTCTCTTTAGCTCCCCCAAATTAAATGGAATATTGTACTTGTCCTCTGTGATACCTTTCCTTTGTAAGGCCTCAACATTTTCCTCTCTTGTTCTTTCCCTACCTCTTCTTCCTTCATCTGATAAGTTGTGGGAGCTGTGAACCCTACTAAAAGTGTTAACCATTAGTTCTGCTTTGTCTTTATTTGAGACTACAGTTTGATCTCCATTTGTTAGGATAGGATAACTCCACTCCCTTTTATCACCTTCCATTTTTTTAATCATCCCCCATATCTCCCCTACCTGTGTTGTGTTTCCAATTGAATCACAATACTTCCTCCAATATGCTCTTTTTGTTTGTCTTATAGTCCTCCTTACAATTGCCTGAGCCTGTTTGTAATTAATCATGTGTTGGTAGTTATGAGTTCTTTTTAATAATCTGAATGCTCTGTTTCTATTCACCACTGCCTCTTTACATTTATTGTCCCACCATGGCACAGCTTTCCTTTTTGATCTTCCTTTACTTTTAGGTATGGAAACTAATGCTGCTCTTTTGATACCTTCTGACAATTTATTCTCAAAGTTTTCTATATCTGTCTCTTCTTGTATCGGTTTTACATATCTATCACTTTCCTCCTTAAATTTCTCCCAATTAGCCTTTCCAAACACCCATCGTCCACTTCTGTTTTCTTTACTCATAGTTAAAGTAATATTTATTTTGCATAGCACAGGATGATGATCACTTCCTATGGTACCCTTTTCATATACTTCCCAGTTACATTTAGCAGCAATCCTATTAGAAACAAGTGTAAGGTCCAACACAGACTCCTTCCCTGTCCTAACATCTACCCTGGTCTTCTTTCCATCATTTAGACATACTAGATTACCATCATTTAATAATTCCTCAATTACCTGTCCATTATTATCTGACTTTCCACTGCCCCATAATGTATTATGTGCGTTAAAGTCCCCACACCAAATAACATTAGATTTGCTCTGGCCTTCTACTTCCTGTAACTTATTGACCTCTAATCGCTTACATGGATTATAGTAATTTATTACCACTATTTTCCTCCTCTCAGACCACACTTCTATTACCACATATTCCTGTTCCTGCCCAATTCCTAATACCTTGTATGGTATCCCTTTTTTAATGAAAGTGGCACAACCCCCTCCTCCCCCATTTCCCCTATCACATCTCACTGCAACATAATCATATAGAACAAAATCTAAACTTGGTTTCAACCAGGTTTCCTGGATACATACGACATCTGGTTTTTCCTTCCTACTGTCTATGAATTGCTTAAAGTCTTGCCCATTGGCTAACAAGCTTCTTGCATTCCATTGTAGGATTAACATTAATATTATTAACCCACACATGTTGACTCTTGGCTCGCCTGGATACTGAGACCATCGTGTATTTCCTCCCACTTCAATCCTGCCATGCCCAAGTGGTGGACTGCAGCCTTTACAATGATTTGGATCCTTTCTGTTTTGGATTTTACTTCTGCTGTCGCATTTATTACTCCTGCTATAAATATAACCAGGTTTTTCTTTTCTTTCCATATACTCTTTTCTTTTTCTTTTATTGTTTCCATTATGCCCATATCTTGCTCCCTCCTGATTCTTCTTTCATTCATCTGTTTTGTAGGGTCAGCCTTTTTTGCTGCCTCTGCATAGGAGACCTTTTCCTTCACTCTTATGTTTTGTACTTCAGCTTCACGTTTCATCACCTCACAGCCCCAGTAAGCCACACTATGCTCTCCTCCACAATTACAGCACTTTGGTCTGACCCCCTCTCCACACTGACCATATTCATGGTCCCCACTACACCTTGCGCATTTCCTCGCCCCCTTGCACATTTTAGCTATATGCCCAAATTTCTGACATTTGAAGCACCTCATTGGCTTGGGTATGTACTCTCTTACACTATATCGCATGAATCCAAAATGGACCACTTTTGGAAGGGATTCTGTCTTGAATTCAAGCAGGACTGACTCAGTTTCCTCTTTCTTTGCTCCTTTGGTCATTCTTTTGGCATTCATAATGAATTCACATTTCTTTCTGAGTTCCTGAACCAGTTCACTCATATTGACTTTGAGAGGGATTCCATAGATAACCCCTTTACACCCTGCCCTCCTCCGTTCTCCCACTCTCACTACTTTGATTATTTTGATTTTGTCAATCTTGTTCATTTTCATTGCCTTTTCAACTTGAGCCTCACTGTTGCACCCTATTAGCATGTTTCCATCTTCCAGCACTCTTGCATACTTTACTTCCCCAACCTGGGCTCTGATTATTTTTGTCAGCTTCATTGGCTCTATCTTCTTTACTCCTCCTTCTCCTTCAAACCTCACCACTACATTTAACGAAATTTCCTTTTCTGGTTCCTTCTCTTCACTCTCCGATCCACCAATATTGCTTTCCCTTCTTTTACGGCTGCTCTTCCTGGGGCTACCCCGTGTTCCCACGGTTTCCCACTCCTTCTCAACATTTCCTTCATTATCCTCTCCTCCACTGGCCTCCATACCACTAGACCCACTCTCTCCTGTCATTTTGTAACAGCAGGGAATATTGCCAGAGCACCGTTTACCGGACCTATACAGGCCGTCGGCCGATCAACTCAGCGGGTCGGGCAGCATCTCTGAAGAAAAGGAATATGTAACATTTCGGGTCAGAACCCTTCTTCAGACTAAAAGATAGAAAAGGCCAGAAGTAAACAGGGCCGCAACAGATAACCCCTGGGAGGGTGGAGTCCATAATGTAGGTATGTTGCAAAGCCTACCTGAAGCGTCGTTGAAGATCTGCTGCTGAGGCTGTGCGCGATTTTGGCGCCGTTTAGAGGGGGCGGGTTTAAAACGCGATTTTCTCTAAGCTGTTCCAATCGAAAATGTTCAGCCTAGTTAATTATTAACGAAAAATCGCTGGAAGACCCCGTCGCAAAAGCTATTATTAGGTTTAAAGGCCTTGAATAATAGTTATAGTAGTTTAAAAATCAATCTTTAAACCCGCGACCGTCATCAACCGCAGGGTCTCATAAAGAAAATAGCAGAAGGTATGCTGTATATTTTTACATTCAAAAGGGCTTCTAAAGATCCCTTTATACAAAATTTAATATTGCGAGTAGCTCAATTTGGGCCCATTATATCGCGCAGTATTTTTCTGGGCATTTGAGGCACAAATCTACCGCAATGTGAACGTTCTAAACCAGCGCGTTCCACAGGGACCCACTGGAAAGCTGATTTAAATGGGCATTTATTTACAGCAATTGAACACTGAATTCCTTCCATTTGGCCTATAAATTAATGTAAATGAGATTTAAAAATCATGTTTTATTGTGAATTATTTGTGAATATTATTTGGACATTTAGGCTATTTAAAAATGTTAATCATTTATTAAGAAATAGATAGATGTTTAGATCTAGTAATTGAAGTCTGAAATTAGCTACAATTAGGTAACTAACTAATTATATGCTTTAATTTCAGGTCATCCAAGTAAGATTATTTTATATTTGTTTCAGAATGCTTCAATCTATAATAACTGAAAATTTCATTCAGTTCTCTTAATTTTTAAGAAAGTTATGGGCTTTTGACTGTTCACGATCACAACTTTTTTGTTATGTCCATAGAAAATCAATAGGGAACAAGATGCTCATTTCCGAGTATGAAAATGGCCATAACTTTTTAAATACTTGAGATATGAAAGTGAATTAGATGTCAAATTAAACTTATTTTTATGCTTTATCTGATGGGATAAATTACAGACTTGATTTTTTAAATCTCAAAATTTTGTAACATTGCTACATAATGGCGCACTGTTGGCCGGAGAAGAAGTGTTAACGACAACTTTACATGGAAGGAAACGGTGGATAACACTCAAACACACATGTTCTCCCACACTCACGGACACACACTCTCACAGACAGGTTGCGGTTACCAGGAGTGAGGCGACCACACGTCTTGTCCTCGGGTGAACTCTCCCCCCGCGCCCGGCGGCGCCGCTCCCTTCCCGCCTAACGGCCGCCCAGCACACTGCGCACGCGCCGCAACCACCCGCCAGCGACCGTTGGTGGGAGGAGATGCTCGTGCGCCGGGGCCGGCGGTTTGATGCGCGTGCGCCCCCCCCCCCTGCAACGGCCATTAATACGCGCGCGAGAGACGCGGGGCCGCGGGAGATGGAGGATGAGGGGGAGCGAGGTTGGGGGGAAAGGAGGGAACCGGTGGGTGATGAGCGTCGCCATGAAGGTGTCGGTTGGAGCGGAGGGAGTGTGGGTCGGTATGGAGGGGTGAGGGTCGGTATGGAGGGGTGAGGGTCGATGAGGGGCTGGAGTGTGAGGGGGGGGGAGGAGGGGGGGGGGGTCGTTGTGTGGTGGCAGAGGGAGGGTTCGGGGCAGAGGGGGAGTCGAGTGAGAGGGGCAGGGAGAGAGGGTGTGAGTGCGAGAGTCAGGAACGGAGTGAGGGAGAGGGAGTGAGGATGTAGGAGTGAGGGTGTAAGGTTGTAAGGGTGAGGGTGTAGGGGTAAGGGACAGAATGTGAGTAGGGGTGTGGGAGAGGGAGTAACGGTGAAGGAGGTAGTGAGTGTGTAGGGCTGAGGGAGTGAGAATAGGAGAGGGAGTGAGGGTGAGTGTGTAACATAGAAACATAGAAACATAGAAATTAAGTGCAGGAGTAGGCCATTCGGCCCTTCGAGCCTGCACCGCCATTCAATATGATCATGGCTGATCATCCAACTCAGTATCCCGTACCTGCCTTCTCTCCATACCCTCTGATCCCCTTAGCCACAAGGGCCACATCTAACTCCCTCTTAAATATAGCCAATGAACTGGCCTCGACTACCCTCTGTGGCAGGGAGTTCCAGAGATTCACCACTCTCTGTGTGAAAAAAGTTCTTCTCATCTCGGTTTTAAAGGATTTCCCCCTTATCCTTAAGCTGTGACCCCTTGTCCTGGACTTCCCCAACATCGGGAGCAATCTTCCTGCATCTAGCCTGTCCAACCCCTTAAGAATTTTGTAAGTTTCTATAAGATCCCCTCTCAATCTCCTAAATTCTAGAGAGTATAAACCAAGTCTATCCAGTCTTTCTTCATAAGACAGTCCTGACATCCCAGGAATCAGTCTGGTGAACCTTCTCTGCACTCCCTCTATGGCAATAATGTCCTTCCTCAGATTTGGAGACCAAAACTGTACGCAATACTCCAGGTGTGGTCTCACCAAGACCCTGTACAACTGCAGTAGAACCTCCCTGCTCCTATACTCAAATCCTTTTGCTATGAAAGCTAACATACCATTCGCTTTCTTCACTGCCTGCTGCACCTGCATGCCCACTTTCAATGACTGGTGTACCATGACACCCAAGTCTCGCTGCATCTCCCCTTTTCCTAGTCGGCCACCATTTAGATAATAGTCTGCTTTCCTGTTTTTGCCACTAAAATGGATAACCTCACATTTATCCACATTATACTGCATCTGCCAAACATTTGCCCACTCACCCAGCCTATCCAAGTCACCTTGCAGTCTCCTAGCATCCTCCTCACAGCTAACACTGCCCCCCAGCTTAGTGTCATCCGCAAACTTGGAGATATTGCCTTCAATTCCCTCATCCAGATCATTAATATATATAGTAAATAGCTGGGGTCCCAGCACTGAGCCTTGCGGTACCCCACTAGTCACTGCCTGCCATTGTGAAAAGGACCCGTTTACTCCTACTCTTTGCTTCCTGTTTGCCAGCCAGTTCTCTATCCACATCAATACTGAACCCCCAATGCCGTGTGCTTTAAGTTTGTAAACTAATCTCTTATGTGGGACCTTGTCGAAAGCCTTCTGGAAGTCCAGATACACCACATCCACTGGTTCTCCCCTATCCACGCTACTAGTTACATCCTCGAAAAATTCTATAAGATTCGTCAGACATGATTTACCTTTTGTAAATCCATGCTGACTTTGTCCAATGATTTCACCACTTTCCAAATGTGCTGCTATCCCATCTTTAATAACTGACTCTAGCAGTTTCCCCACTACCGATGTTAGACTAACTGGTCTGTAATTCCCCGTTTTCTCTCTCCCTCCCTTCTTAAAAAGTGGGGTTACGTTTGCTACCCGCCAATCCTCAGGAACTACTCCAGAATCTAAAGAGTTTTGAAAGATTATTACTAATGCATCCACTATTTCTGGAGCTACTTCCTTAAGGCAGCTAAGGGTGTGGGAGAGAGGGTGTGAGGATGTAGGTGTGTGAGGGAGAGTGCAGGGGTGAGGGAAAGGGTGGAGGGGTGAAGGAGGAGGGTGTGAGAGAGTGGAGGGTAATGGAGAGGGAGGGTGAGCAGGAGAGGGAATGAGGTGGGGTGAGTGGGGGAGGATAGTGAGGGGTGGAAGATGAGGGTAGAGGTGGTGGAGATGAGGGTGAGGGGTGGGGTTGCAGAGAAATAGTGCAGCAGGTGAGGAGTTGGAGTCAAATATAGAGTCTGAACCAAATGAGTCCAGTAGGAAGCGGATGGCAGCATGATACGGCAGATAGGTAAAACTGTAAAGAACTCAGATATTCATCAGCACATGTAAATATGATCGGACTACAATCAAAAAACAAAGTTGAAAAAAGGGCAGGCAATTAGTTTAAACAACTCAAAGATTCATACAGAGGGTGGTGAGTATATGGAGGAGATAGTTGAGGCAAGTACAATAACATCACTTAAAAGACATTTTGACAGATAAATGGATAGGAAAGGATTGGAGAGACATGGGCCAAATGTGGGTAAGATGGGACTAGCGTAGATGGGGCATCTTGTTTGGCATGGACAAGTTGGGTTGGATGGCCTGTCCCTGTGTTGTATGACTCAGTAGCGTACGAAGAAGGGTCTCAACCCAAAACATCACCCAATCCTTCTCTCCAGAGATGCTGCCTGTCCCGCTGAGTTACTCCAGCTTTTTGTGTCTATCTTGTATGACTATAATTCTATTCACTGAAATTTCAAACGAAATTTGTTAACTTTAGTTAATTTTTTAGTTACACAACTTTTTAGTTTACTTTCATAACATCAAAGTCCAACAACAAGATATTACCCTCAGAGACCTCAACTGCTCCATCCCTTGACCACACTGCAGTAAATCTGCAGTAAATCTGACCAGCTGGTTGTGTTTCTACTCGCTGTTAACAATCAGAAACTGAGGTGGGAGAATCGGGTAAGAAAGGAGATTCTTCACTACTGTTTTGAGTCGATGGACAGGTCGATATTCAAGGGCTCTGTGTTTAACTTAAATGAGTATGTCAGTGTTATCACATATTTCTTCAGCAAGTGTGTAGAGGACTGCACATCAAAGAAGACAAAGAAAACTGACCTCCATTGCAGGTGATAGACTTCTGACATACCTCCATTGTAGGTGATAGACTTCTGACCGACATCCACTATAAACCTACTGACTCCCATGGATATCTGGACTACACTTCTTCCCACCCTGCTTCCTGTAAGGACTCCATCCCCTAGTCCCAATTCCTCCATCTACGCCGCATCTGCTCCCAGGATGAGGTGTTCCACACCAGGGCATCTGAAATGTCCTCATTCTTCAGCGAATGGGGGTTCCCCTCCTCCACCATAGATGAGGCTCGCAGCAGGGTCACTTCCATACCCCGCAACACTGCTATCTCTCCCCATCCCCCCCACTCGCAACAAGGGCAGAGTCCCCCTAGTCCTCACCTTTCACCCCACCAGTCGTCACATACAACGTAATCCTCCGTCAGTTTCGCCACCTCCAACGTGACCCCACCACTCGCCACATCTTTCCATCTCCCCCCATATCTGCCTTCCGCAAAGACCGCTCCATCCATAACTCCCTTGTCAATTCTTCCCTTCCTTCCCGTACCATCCCCTCCCTGGGCACTTTCCCTTGCAACCGCAAGAAATGCAACACTTGTCCCTTTACCTCCCCCCTCGACTCCATTCAAGGACCCAAGCAGTCGTTCCAGGTGCGACAGAGGTTTACCTGCATCTCCTCCAACCTCATCTATTGCATCCGCTGCTCTAGATGTCAGCAGATCTATATCGGTGAGACCAAGCGGAGGTTGGGCGATCGTTTCGCTGAACACCTCCGCTCGGTCCACAATAACCAACCTGACCTCCTGGTGGCTCAACACTTCAACTCCCCCTCCCACTCCGTATCCGACCTCTCTGTCCTGGGTATCCTCGATAGCCAGGGCGAGCAACACCGGAAATTGGAGGAACAGCACCTCATATTCCGCTTGGGGAGTCTGCATCCTGGGGGCATGAACATTGAATTCTCCCAATTTTGTTCCTCCTTGCTGTCTCCTCCCCTTCCTCAGCCCTTCTGCTGTCTCCTCCCATCCCCCAGCCTTCGAGCTCCTCCTTTTTCCTTTCTTCTCCCCGCCCCCCCACCCCCGATCAGTCTGAAGAAGGGTTTTGGCCCGAAACTTTGCTTTTTTCCTTCGCTCCATAGATGCTGCTGCACCCGCTGAGTTTCTCCAGCTTTTTTGTGTACTTTCGATTTTCTAGCATCTGCAGTTCCTTCTTAAACACAAGACAATACTTGTGTTTTGCAGCCGGAAAACTCAGATGAACCACAAAGTTGATTCAAAGTCCATTCCCAAGTGAAGTCTAGTCTGCAGCTTTAATGACTAATGACCCCATATGGTACAATAAATCCATCTCGACCTTGACAAGACCATTATAGATAAGAATAGGGAATTCTAGACCAAACAGTGTCTTCCTTGTAGCTGAAACCCTCTAATGCAGGATTCATTCTGGTAAACCTATTCAGCACCCTCTTAGAAACATAGACATAGAAACATAAAAAATATGTGCAGGAGTTGGCCATTGGAGATCCAGCACCACTATTCAATATCATCACGGCTGATCATCCAAAATCAGTATCCCGTTCCGGCTTTTCCCCCCATATCCTAGGATGCTAGGAGACTGCAAGGTGACTTGGATAGGCTGGGTGAGTGGGCAAATGTTTGGCAGATGCAGTATAATGTGGATAAATGTGAGGTTATCCATTTTGGTGGCAAAAACAGGAAAGCAGACTATTATCTAAATGGTGGCCGACTAGGAAAAGGGGAGATGCAGCGAGACCTGGGTGTCATGGTACACCAGTCATTGAAAGTAGGCATGCAGGTGCAGCAGGCAGTGAAGAAAGAGAATGGTATGTTAGCTTTCATAGCAAAAGGATATGAGTATAGGAGCAGGGATGTTCTACTGCAGTTGTACAGGGTCTTGGTGAGACCACACCTGGAGTATTGCGTACAGTTTTGGTCTCCAAATCTGAGGAAGGACATTATTGCCACAGAGGGAGTGCAGAGAAGGTTCACCAGACTGATTCCTGGGATGTCAGGACTGTCTTATGAAGAAAGACTGGATAGACTTGGTTTATACTCTCTAGAATTTAGGAGATTGAGAGGGGATCTTATAGAAACTTACAAAATTCTTAAGGGGTTGGACAAGCTAGATGCAGGAAGATTGCTCCCGATGTTGGGGAAGTCCAGGACAAGGGGTCACAGCTTAAGGATAAGGGGGAAATCCTTTAAAACCGAGATGAGAAGAACTTTTTTCACACAGAGAGTGGTGAATCTCTGGAACTCTGCCACAGAGGGTAGTCGAGGCCAGTTCATTGGCTATATTTAAGAGGGAGTTAGATGTGGCCCTTGTGGCTAAGGGGATCAGAGGGTATGGAGAGAAGGCAGGTATGGGATACTGAGTTGGATGATCAGCCATGATCATATTGAATGGCGGTGCAGGCTCGAAGGGCCGAATGGCCTACTCCTGCACCTAATTTCTATGTTTCTATGTTTCTATCCCTTGATTCCCTTAGCCCTAAGAGCTATATCTAACTCTCTTGAAAACATACAGTAAATTGGCCTCCATTTCTTTCTGTGGCAGAGGATTCCACAGATTCACAACGCTCTGGGTGAAAAAGTATTTCCTCATCGCAGTCCTAAAGGACCTAAATTATAGCACATTAGCTCATTATAGCACATTGCATTGTATCAGTTCATTAGACAGTTCAATATCCTCATTGAGGTAGATTGAATTGAACAGTAGCCTAGCTTCTGGAAGGACCATTCAGAAGCCTGATAACAGAGGGAACAAAGTTGTTCCTGAGTCTGACAGTGCGTGCTTTCAAGCCTCTGTACCTTCTGCCAAACGGGAGCAGTGAGAGATAGGAATGACCGGGGTGTCTTTGGTTATGTTGGCTGCTTTTCTGAGGCAGCGTGAACTATAGATGGATTCAATGATGGGGAGTCTTGTGTGTGTGGTGGACTGGGCTACCTCTACAACTCTCGACAATTTCTTGCAACCTAGAGCAGAGCTGTTCCCAAACCAAACAGTGATGCAACCCAGTAGCATGTTTTCTATGGTGCATCTGTAGAAGTTTGTAAGAATCTCTGAAGACATGCCAGATTATTTCAAATTTCCACAGCAACCAGTCATTAGTGTGCCTTCTTGGCCATCAATGTGGTTGGTCCACGACAGATCATTGGTAAATTAACACCAAGGAACGAAGCCCTCAACCATTTCCAAAGTCACATCATTGATGCTGATTGAGGTCTGTAGTCCACCAGGCTTACTGAAGTCAGTAACGAGCTCCTTCATCTTGCTGACATTGAGGGAGAAGTTAATGTCGTGACATTATGCCATTAAATTCCCTATCTCCTTCAGCATTCTGTCTCGTCATTGTTCATAATTTGGCCCACCACAATGATGTCAGCTACAAACTTGTAGAAGGAATTAAAGCTGAATTTGCTGCACAGTCGAAGAGTGTAAAGAGAGTTTAGTCCAGGACTGAGAACGCATCCTAATGGGGCACCTGTGTTATTGTGGAGGAGATGTTGCCACCTATCTTCACTGATTGTAGTCTGGGTAAGAAAATCAAGGATCCAGTGGCAGAGGAGGGAGTTGATTCTGAGGTTTCAGAGTTTGGCGTCCCAAGTTGTCGACCTGTTGCGACAGTAAGGAAACTGCAGTAGATCAAGGCTGGCCGGGAGGCTGGTGTTAATGTGTGCCATCACCAGTCTCTCAACGCACTTCATGGTGGTGGATGTCAGAGCCACTGGATGGTAGTCATTAAGGCATGTTACTTTTCTTTTCTTTGGCACCATGACGATAGTGGTCATTTTGAAGCAGGTTGAGACTTCAGAATGGAGTAGTGAGAGGTTAAATATGGCTGTGAACACCTCTGCCAGGTAACCTGCAGAAGTCCTGAGGATATGCCCAGAGACTCCATCCGGACCAGTTACTTTCAATGGATTCATCCTTAGAAAAGCTGAATTTACGTCTGCCTCAGTAACCGTTGATACAGGCACACCCGAGACTGGTGGGGTGGCCAACATTCCACCACCGACCAAAGCGGGTATAGAATGCATTCAGTTCATTGAGGAGGGACCCATGGTTGCCAGCAAGAGAGCATGCCTTTGCTATGTAGCCGTTATAGCGTACAAGCCTCGCCACAATCTACGGGTATTAGTGTCATCGCCTCGAGAATCCAGCTTAGTCCGGAATTTCCTCCTTGTATCATTAATGGCTCTGCATAGGTCATAGATACATTTACCTACGGGTGCAGACTGCTGTCAGGATAGCTGATGCGAATTCCTGTGGCAGATAGTAGAGACACCACTTCACTGTAAGATATTCCAGTTCTGGGGAGTGGGAGACTGAACACCGTGTAGAGTTAATTAGAAAGCAGACCCCTCTTTCCTTAATCTTGTCCTGGAAACACTATATGGTCCATCCATCGTAACGAGAAGCTTTCGGCTGGGATGACCATTGAAAGTCAGGAGAGGCAGGGATGAGCCATGTCTTTGTAAAATAGCCATCCACCTAATGCTCTCTAATGTAGATAAGGCAAGGTTGATAAACTTTGTTCATCTAGGTCAGGGGTCAGCAACCTTGTTCTGCATAGGGGCCAGGACCCATGTCTGTGAGTGGATGGTGGGCCACATCTATCGCCATAGTTAATAAATAGAGGTAATAATAATACATTGGTATTGAAACTAATGATTATCCGCTCCAAAGCGCTGGAAGGAACTCTGGGGCTGCAGGGGTTAAAGATCGATGGGAGGCGAGATTGTGCAAGACCCTCACTGGCTTTGAGGTGCGGTGTGGAGCAGAGTGCAGCAGGAGAGAGTCGAGTCTGTGCTGGTGCCGAGCCTGTCCTTCCCTGTCAAAGTTTGTTTCTTATAAAGCAGATAGCAACAAAAACTGTTAAAGGTAGACCATGGCAATCTTTAATTGATTTGTCAGATGGGAGTGGCAAAGATCTACAATGAGCACAAACGTTGCTCAGTGCTTCTCGGGCTCCCACTCTCAGAAAAAAGGATAGTTAGCACAATTATACATGTTTCTTATCAGTAAAACACTCCTGGACTCCATGTTAACTGGTTCCACACTCGCAGACCCCGAGCCGTCTATCCCCACGCTGGGGGTGTGGGGGAAGAACGAGGAGGAGGAGGAGGATGTCGGGGTGTCGGTGCAGCGTGGTCAGTGACTCTGGGTGGGCGGAGGTACCAGACTGTCCCCAACTCTGCTGCAGCTAATGGGGACGTTGCCGCAATTTCGTCCCCCTGTGTCAGCTGCCCGGAGCCACAGGCCATGATAGTGCGGCCCACAGACGGGGAGGGCGGCCGTGGCCGGACACGCTGACCCCGGGGGGAGAGTGGGGGCTGTCCCGAGGGATGCGCCCCTTCGACCGCTTACAACCTTGGTGATCGGGTTCAGAGCAAAGATCCTAGAGCATTTGGTTCAGAGCGCTCAGTCACCCTCCACATTTATTTACAGCACAAAAATTGACCATTTTAGCGTGTTTTAACAAGTAAGAAAGAAAGCGTTTCGTGTGTTAACAGTGTATGCCAAGGCTGCAATTTCCTCCAGACGGATTGAGCTGCTCCGTGTGTCACACCCTTTGACCTGATTACATTACGGCCACCACACTATATTCTTAGTGAGAATTTTAGTGTTTTGGTATGCCCATCAAACGTTTCAGGTTAAATGGGACAATGTTGTATCTGCTCCATTCTGTGTTAGTAACGGAGTGCGGCAAGGAGGAATTTTGTCTCCTATTTTATTTAATGTTTATATGGATGAATTGTCAAATCAGTTAAATAGGTTAAAAACTGGCTGTCTTGTGGGCAACACTATTGTTAATCATCTTATGTATGCAGACGACCTGGTCCTGCTCTGTCCATATAGTGCTGGGCTGCAGCAGATGCTGAAGGTGTGCTCTCAATATGGCCTTGATTATGACATAAAGTATATCGCTAAGAAAAGCCACATAATGATAGTTAGAAGCGCTGAGGACAGGAAATCAACTTTTCCGACCTTTTATTTGTCAGACAGTCCTCTTGCTGTGTGTGAGGAAATTAAATACCTAGGTCATGTCATATCCGATGACTGGAAGGATGACAAAGACCTCTACCGACAGCGCTGTAAAATTTATCTTCTAGCTAACATGCTTATAAGGACGTTTTCTATGTGCTCTGACTCTGTGAAGTGTTCCCTGTTCAGAACCTACATCACACCGTTATATACTGCTCAATTGTGGTCTAATTATAAGAAAAAGAGTATGCAGAGGCTCAAGGTAGCATACAATGATGCAATGGGGTTGCAACTTCGTGTCCCTAGGTGGCATAGTGCCAGTCAATTGTTTGTGTCCACTAGAGTGCCAACCTGTGAGGCACTCTTAAGACAGCTGATGTTTAGTTTTATGTGTCGCCTGGACAAGTCAGAGAACCACATAATTGAAGCCCTAGTCAGCCCTCTGAAAAGCTGCTATAGATTCACTTCTAGGCTAAGACGGCATTGGTGCAATACCTTGTATATCTTATAGGCTAATATGCAATTTTTTAATGTATTTTTGTATCTCCTTATACTGTTTGATGTGTTATATGGACCTGTGTCTGAAATAAAGCTTTAATAATATACATAGACACACACGTCGCATGCATAGGGCTGGCTTCAGCTGCCCGAAGCAGGAGCCCACCTCCCATGAAATTGCTTGTTGTGATTCCCGAGGCGAACCCCCTCGGGTGGACTTAACGTCGGGAGGGTTGTGTTTACAGTGAGAACCTGAAGGATCTCCCCACCACTCACACGAGGACCGACCCCAGACGGCAGCGCAACCACTGTCGGAGGCGCTGACTCAGCTCCCAATCCCAGGTTTCTCCCTCACACACAGATACACACACACACGAGAGAAAGGGGAGGGACTATATGCAGCGTAACTAAGACCCTTCTAAATATATGTGTCACCAAACCTTCTTGGTGCTTGGGGCCCATACTTTGGGAAGAAGGAATACTTTGTTTCATCATCCTCACACAGCAACATTCAAAAGTGCAAAAGCAACATACGATAGTAGGATGATGATAACAAAAACAATTAACCCTTGCACCCAAGAAGTTCCTATCAGTCCCAGCCACCCATCCCCATAGAGACCATGTACCCTATTACCGTCATGTATCTTGGCTTCTGCTTTTCGGATTGGGTCAGCTAGGTTGGTAATGTTTTCTCTCGCATCAGGGATATATGTACAAGATTCGGATCCTATTATGCCACATGTTCCCCCTCTTTCTGGGAGGAGGAAATCAAAAGCCATTCAATTCTGCAGGGCAGCTGGCCGGATGGCCACCGTCTCATCATTTATTTTGTCAACGGCAATGGAGGTATCATTCGCAACCTTTTCTAACGCAGAGGCTAGATTGATGCTTTCTCTTGCCACCTTTCCCACATTGCATAAAGGGAATACACCAGCAAAGAACCTTTGAGTCTCAGTGAAATCCCTTTTTATCCGTGTTGACAGAGTACATTTCTGATCAGGAGGTGGAGTGACAAACGAAAGGCACCACATAGGCCAAATAACATGAGCCTGAACAATCCTGGGGCAACCAGGCATAAGCTCTATCATTGCAAACAAAGTAGGTACCATTGTCAGCAGTAAAGGATTCTACCAAGAGGGGAAACTAGGTGTTCTGATAAAGGTCTCCAGTTGAACAGTTAAGGGGCATAATGTGACTGTCCCTGATGTGCATCATCATATGGACCATCAGAGACATTGAAATATTGTTACATAGAAGGATAGAAACATAGAAATTAGGTGCAGGATAAGGTCATTCGGCCCTTCGAGCCTGCACCACCATTCAATATGATCATGGCTGATCATCTAACTCAGTATCCTGTACCTGCCTTCTCTCCATAGCCCCTGATCCCTTTAGCCACAAGGGCCACATCTAACTCACTCTTAAATATAGCCAATGAACTGGCCTCAACTACCTTCTGTGGCAGAGAATTCCAGAGATTCACCACTCTCGGTGTGAAAAATGTTTTTCTCATCTCGGTCCTTAAAGATTTCCCCCTTATCCTTATATCCTTAAACTGTGACCCCTTGTTCTGGACTTCCCCAACATCGGGAACAATCTTCCTGCATCTAGCCTGTCCAACCCCTTAAGAATTTTGTAAGTTTCTATAAGATCCCCCCTCAATTTTCTAAATTCTAGCGAGTACAAGCTGAGTCTATCCAGTCTTTCTTCATATGAAAGTCCTGACATTCCAGGAATCAGTCTGGTGAACCTTCTCTGTACTCCCTTTATGGCAAGAATGTCTTTCCTCAGATTAGGAGACTGTAGATGGGTTATGCATGCAACCTATAATGTAGTTACCTCATCATCACTAACCACGCCCCATCATATTAGTATAACTGTAGTATCCTCCCTTTGTTCCTCCCACTAGGTCCCAGTACGCCTGAAGGCTGGATGCAGTCAGTGCTGGGACGTGTGTGCCATGTGCTATAATAATCTACCAGTAAAGGTTACAGTGTGTCAGCAATCACTCCTTTACATGGCGTCAGAAGTTTAAAACTCGCGTTTCCCGTTTACCGGTTTTCATTTATTTTGTCCCCGTTAGTGCCCAGTTTTGGGTTTCCCTTGACATGGCATCCTCATGCCGAAAGCCATCTCCCCTTGTCTTCGACGCTGACATTGCGGAACGATGGTCGACTTTTGTGATGGACTACACTCACTACGTCAATATTGCGCACCGGAACGACCCAGCCGCGGTCCAAGCATCACTCTTGCTCAACCTGGCCGGTCCCGACGCAATGAAGAGAGCTCAAGCCTTTGTCTACGAACCAGCGGTCCTGGATGACAACGACCAACCGGTCGAGCCAGCTGAATCGGCCGACGACCCGGTATGTCTTTTGCGCAAATTCGCGGAGATATGTGACCTGCCCTCCAACCGTATACTGGAGCGGGCCAGGTTCTTCTCACGCAAGCAACAGCCGGATGAACCTGTTGAATGCTTCATTGCCGACCTGCGGCACCTTGCCCAGCGGTGCCGATTCGAAACCATGCGCGACCAGCTCACCAGAGACATTCTCGTTACCGGTATGATCGATCAGAAGCTGCGTGCCGACCTGCTGCAACGGCCTGACCTAACCCTGACTCAGGCAATGCATGCGTGCCGCATTGCCGAAGTGGTCACCCCTCCTCATGGACAGAGGGGGTCTGACAACCGAGCCATAAATTTAACTGGTGTTGCTGGACAACGACGGATGAAGGACAACTTTCGCCCTCCACCGCGGCCCGTTCGTACACCCCGGGACCCAAGATCAAAAAAGTGTCCTAACTGCAACTACGTGCACTCCTCAGAATCACAGTGCCCAGCCCTTGGGAAGACCTGCAATTTCTGCGGGAGAAGAAACCATTTTGCAGCTGCCTGCCGATCCCGTGGGAAAGTGCCCTCAGCTCCCAGACAACTCCTAAACAACCTTCTGCAAGTTGATAGCGAGATGGACTCTCAGCCCTCTGTTGACGCTGCCCCCGACTCTGAGCTCAGCTTTTCCACGGGAGATGTAAGTATTTACACTCTCCTCCACAGCCGATCTCGCCTCCCCGATCCTTCTGTGAACATAACTGTAAACAATAAGTCTTTCTCTGCTAAACTTGACACGGGGGCGAAAGTGAACGTAATGTCAACAAAGCTGTTCCACCACATAAGGAATAATGAGATGCTGATTGCAGACCGCTCTGTTTTGCGTGCCTATGGGGGAGAGGAACTAACACCTGTGGGGAGGGCGACTTTCCACTGCGTGCTGCAGAAATCTTCCCAGGACCTGTCTTTCTTCATTCTGGACAGTGACTGTGTGACGTTGCTTAGCAACCAGGCCTGCCAGGATCTTGGGCTGGTGTCGTTTGACCATACGGTCCACGAGGTGCAACCTGTGATGGATCCACTATGTGAGTACCCAGACCTGTTTGACGACAAGCTGGGGAAGCTGCCAGTGGTGTACAAGATCGCGACTGACCCATCCGTGGAGCCTGTGATCCGTCCACCCCACAGAGTATCTTTTGCCATGAAGGGCAAGGTGGAGAATATGCTGAAGGACATGGTCAACATGGGAGTGCTGGAGGCTGTCAGCGATCCAACCGTATGGGTCTCCACCATGGTCGCCACATTGAAGAAAGGAAAAAATGAGATACGGGTATGCATCAACCCTAAGGACTTAAATATGGCGATTAAACGGCCCCACTACCCCATGAGGACTGTCGAGGATGTTGCCGCCCAGGTGGGACAAGCTACTGTGTTCTCCGTCCTCGATGCAAGAAGTTCGTTTTGGCAGATACCACTGGACAAACGCTCCACGGACCTGACCACGTTCAGCACGCCCTTCGGCGGGTTTAAGTTTTTACGGATGCCGTTCGGCATCAACTCTGCCAGCGAGGTATTTCAGCGTTCTATGGAACAATTATTTGCAGGTCTGCCCTGCGCGATTATTGTGGATGACATTCTGGTCTATGGGAGGGATGTGGCCGAACATGACCACAACCTCCGGCGGATTTTGGACCGTGCTCGGCAGATAAATTTGAAGCTCAATCGGTCAAAGTGCAAGTTCCGGGTGCCTGAGGTCACATATGTCGGCCACATTTTCACGGCCCAAGGGTTGAAGCCTGACCCGCAAAAGACCAGCGCAATCTCTGAGCTGCCCGCCCCGACAGACGCTGTCAGTCTGCAGCGCTTCCTGGGTATGGTGAATTACCTGGGGAAGTTTATCCCTGACCTCAGCGAGTTGAGCGCACCCCTGAGACAGCTCACAAAGAAGGACATTGCCTGGGCATGGTTTCCACACCACCAGCAGGCATTTGATCTGCTAAAGACGAGGCTGGTCAGCACACCTACACTGAAGTTTTTTGATCTGCTGCGTCCGATCGTGGTCACTTGCGACGCCTCTCGATTTGGTCTGGGTGCTGCCTGCCTGCAACCCCACGCTGGTGACTCGCTGCTGCCCATCTCCTATGCCTCCAGGACCATGACGGACACAGAGCAGCGCTATGCCCAGATAGAGAAGGAGCTGCTGGCGGTGGTTTTCGCGTGTTCGAAGTTTAAGGACTTCTTATTTGGCACCAGGTTCACCGTTGAGACGGATCACCAGCCACTGGTAACGATACTTAACAAACCAATACACTGCGCTCCTGCCAGGCTACAGCGGATGATGCTGCAGCTACAGCGCTTTGACTTTAAAATCGTATATAAGAGGGGCACCGAGATGCATGTGGCTGATGCACTGTTCCGGGCCCCCCGTGCCTCCTGCGACCAGCACCCCTTCGAGCAGACGGACTTACAGGTACTGAACGTCAACTTCGTCCCTTCTCACCAGCTGTGGTGCTTGGTTGAACATACCGCAAACGACCCCGACCTGCAGCAGCTTGCTGCTGTCATCAAGCGGGGGTGGCCCACCAAACGGAATTCGTTGCCTGCCAGCGTCCACCCCTATTTTTTGGTCCGCGATGAGTTAGTCCTCCGTGACGGTATTATTATCAAAGGACACAAAGTTGTCATCCCGGAATCGCTGCGTGGCTTGTATTTTGATGCCGCCCACATGGGTCATCCCGGGGCAGATGCCACCATCTCACATGCCCAGGAACAGTACTACTGGCCGGCCATGGCTAAATACATCCAGGCCAGGGTGGATTCCTGTCCGGACTGTCACTCGCTTGCCCCGCATCAGCAAAGACAGCCACTTTTGCAGCAGCCTGCCCCTGACATGCCCTGGTCTTCTCTGGCGGCCGATATCTTCGACTGGCGTGGGAGGCAATACCTTGTGCTAGTAGACTCTTACTCGAATTGGTTCAAGGTGGACCTCCTCCCTGCCATCACCTCCGAGATGGTGATCAGCAAGCTTCGCCGCCACTTTGCCACGTTTGGTTCCCCTGTCCGGCTGCAGACAGACAACGGTCGCCAGTTCACCAGCGCCGAGTTTCGAGCATTTGCCACAAAGTGGAACTTTAATCATTTCACTAGCAGCCCGGAGTACCCACAAAGCAATGGTCTGGCTGAACGGGCGGTCCGCAGTGCTAAGCACCTGCTTGAACAAACCCGCCTCTCGAACGGGGATTTCTATCAGGGTCTCCTGAACCTTCGCAACATTTCCAGAAACAGTACCATGGGATCCCCTGCCCAGCGACTCATGTCCCGAGTTGTCCGCCCTCCGATGCCTATTGCCCAGCAGTCCCTGATGCCTAAAGTCCTGCAGCTTGCTGATGTCCAGAAACGTATTGCCCAGAAGCATGAGATCCAGCGACGATCGCATAATAAATCCTGCCGCCCTCTTTCTCCACTGATGCCTGGACAGGTCGTCCGTTTGCAGACGCCCACCGGCTATTCCCGACTTGCCACCGTCGTCGGGTTTGACAGCGCGCCACGGTCCTACCTCGTGGATTTCGAAGGGACTGTATACCGACGCAGCCGCCAGCACCTGTTGGCGGTTAACGAGCCCAAACCACCTCCTGCGATTCCGTATACCCCTCCATCGCGTGTCGAGCCTTCCTCCACTAACGTACCATCTGCTCCCTGCACGCCACGGTCGGTCCTTTTGCCTCGGATAGCCCCCCCTGCTCCTCCCGGTTTTGCTCCCCAGGCTCTGTTGTCCCCTGCAAGGTCTTCTCTCTCTCCAACTTCAGCTCGTTCTACCCCTTCATTCTCACCTGGCTCTCCTGTGCCTCTCCGTTCCCCCTTCAAGCTGGGTTCCCCACCCATCTTCTCTCCCCCTCCTGTTTCTGCTCCTGTCCCTCCTCCTATTCTTTCGGGCGGGGAGGGTGAAGGTGCTGTGCGCACTCGCTCGGGTCGGATTGTAAAACCTCCGGCTCGCTACGGAGAATATGCTTAGCTTTGCAGGTACTGTATAATAAACCTGCCACTGTAGTAACTTGTTTGAATTGTAAGGGAAAGGATGTAGATGGGTTATGCATGCAACCTATAATGTAGTTACCTCATCACCACTAACCACGCCCCATCATATTAGTATAACTGTAGTATCCTCCCTTTGTTCCTCCCACTAGGTCCCAGTACGCCTGAAGGCTGGATGCAGTCAGTGCTGGGACGTGTGTGCCATGTGCTATAATAAACTACCAGTAAAGGTTACAGTGTGTCAGCAATCACTCCTTTACAGAGACCAAAACTACGCAATACTCCAGGTGTGGTCTCACCAAGACCCTGTACAACTGCAGTAGAACCTCCCTGCTCCTATACTCAAATCCTTTTGCTATGAATGCTAACATACCATTTGCTTTCTTCACTGCCTGCTGCACCTGCATGCCTACTTTCAATGACTGGTGTACCATGACTCCCAGGTCTTGTTGCATCTCCCCTTTTTCTTATCGGCCACCATTCAGATAATAGTCTACATTCCTGTTTTTGCCACCAAAGTGGATAACCTCACATTTATCCACATTATACTGCATCCGCCATGCATTTGCCCACTCACCCAGCCTATCGAAGTCACCTTTCAGCCTCCTAGCTTCCTCCTCACAGCTAACTCTGCCCCCCAGCTTCGTGTCATCCGCAAACTTGGAGATGTTGCATTCAATCCCCTCGTCCAAATCATTAATATATATTGTAAATAGCTGAGGTCCCAGCACTGAGCCTTGCGGTACCCCACTAGTCACTGCCTGCCATTGTGAAAAGGACCCGTTTACTCCTACTCTTTGCTTCCTGTCTGCCAGCCAGTTCTCTATCCACATCAATACTGAACCCACAATACCGTGTGCTTTAAGTTTGTATACTAATCTCTTATGTGGGACCTTGTCGAATGCCTTCTGAAAGTCCAGATATAACACATCCACTGGTTCTCCCCTATCCACTCTACTAGTTACAGCCTCGAAAAATTCTATAAGATTCATCAGACATGATTTACCTTTCATAAATCCACGCTGACTTTGCCCAATGATTTCACCACTTTCCAAATGTGCTGCTATCCCATCTTTAATAACTGACTAGTACACAAAAATGCTGGAGAAACTCAGCGGGTGCAATAGCATCTATGGAGCGAAGGAAATAGGCGACGTTTCGGGCCGAAACCCTTCTTCAGACTGATGGTGTATCTACGATCTTCGATTTTTTGTACCTTCGAACTTCCAGCATCTGCAGTTCCTTCTTGAATCCTTCGCTCCATAGATGCTGCTGCACCTGTTGAGTTTCTCCAGCATTTTTGTGTACCTTCGATCTCCCAGCATCTGCAGTTCCTTCTTGAACACTTTAATAACTGACTAGCAGTATCCCCACTACTGATGTTAGACTAACTGGTCTGTAATTCCCCATTTTCTCTCTCCCTCCCTTTTTAAAAAGTGGGGTTACATTAGCTACCCTCCAATTCTCAGGAACTACTCCAGAATCTAAAGAGTTTTGAAAAATTACCACTAATGCATCCATTATTTCTGCGGTTACTTCCTTAAGTACTCTGGGATGCAGCCTATCCGGACCTGTGGATTTATCGGCCTTTAATCCATTCAATTTACCTAACACCACTTCCCGGCTAACCTGGATTTCACTCATTTCCTCCATCTCATTTGACCCCCGGTCCCCTGTTATTTCCGGCAGATTATTTATTTTCCTTAGTGAAGACAGAACCAAAGTAGTTATTCAATTGGTCTGCGATGTCTTTGTTCCCCATGATCAATTCACCTGTTTCTGACTGCAAGGGACCTACATTTGTTTTAACTAATCTTTTTCTCTTCACATATCTATAAAAACCTTTGCAGTCAGTTTTTATGTTCCCTGCCAGTTTTCTTTCATAATCTATTTTCCCTTTTCTAATTAAGCCCTCCTCTGCTGGACTCTGAGTTTCTCCCAGTCCTCTGGTATGCTGCTTTTTCTGGCAAATTTGTATGCTTCATCTTTTGTTTTGATACTATCCCTGATTTCCCTTGTTATCCATGGATGCACTACCTTCCCTGATTTATTCTTTTGCCAAACTGGGATGAACAATTGTTGTAGTTCATCCATGCAGTCTTTAAATGCCTTCCATTGAATATCCACTGTCAACCCTTTAAGAATCAATTGCCAGTCTACCTTGGCCAATTCACGTCTCATACCCTCAAAGTTACCTTTCTTTAAGTCCAGGACACGCACAACAAGACTGCTAACTAACCCTTCCTCATTACTCAATACCCAATCTACAATATCCTGCTCTCTCGTTGGTTCCTCTACATGTTGGTTTAGAAAACTATCCTGCATACATTCCAAGATATCCTCTTCCTCAGCACCCTTGCCAATTTGATTCACCCAATCTATATGTAGATTGAAGTCACCCATTATTACTGTTTTACCTATGTTGCACGCATTTCTAATTTCCTCTTTGATGCCATCCCCAACTCCACTACTACTGTTAGGTGGTCTGTACACAACTCCACTAGTGTTTTCTGCCCCTTAGTGTTTCGCAGCTCTACCCATATCGATTCCACAACCTCCAAACTAATGTCCTTCCTTTCTATTGCGTTAATCTCCTCTCTAACCAGCAACGCTACCCCACCTCCTTTTCCTTTCTGTCCATCCTTCCTGAATATTGAATATCCCTGGATGTTCAGCTCCCAGCCTTGGTCACCCTGGAGCCATGTCTCCGTGATCCCAACTATATCATAGTCATTAATAGCTATCTGCACATTCAACTCATCCACCTTATTACGAATGCTCCTTGCATTGAGACACAAAGCCTTCAGGCTTGCTTTTATAACACCCTTATACAATTATGTTAAAAAGTGGCCCTTTTTGATTTTTGCCCTCGATTTGTCTGCCTGCCACTTTTACTTTTCACCTTGCTACCTATTGCTTCTATCCTCATTTTACACCCCTCTGTCTCTCCGCTCACACATTTAAGAAACCCTTTCTCTTTAACTCCATCCTCGACTATCCTATTTGACACCCCACTCCCCTTATTCAGTTTAAAACCACCCATGTAGCAGTGGAAAACCTGCCTGCCAGAATGCTGGTCCCCCACCTGTTAAGATGCAATCTGTCCCTTTTGTACAGTTCCACCTTACTCCAAAACATATCCCAGTGATCTAAGAATCTAAACCCCTGCCCCGTGCACCAGTTCCTCAGCCACACATTCAGGTCCCATATCTCCCTGTTCCTGCTCTCGCCAGCAAGATAGCAAGAGATTCTGCGGATAAATAAAGAGTAAAAAAGACGCAAGAGTGGACGTTGGGCTATTGGAGAATTAAGCAGAAGTGATAACGGGAAATCAAGAAATGGCAGAGGAATTGAATAACGTTTTTGTATCAGACTTCACAGTGGAAGACACCAGCAGTGTGTCTGAAATCCTAGATAGCCAGGGATTGGAAGTTAGTGCAGTGGCGATTACCAGTGCGAGGAAAATTGAAAGGTCTGAGGGAGGATAATTCACCTAGCCTGGTCCCTCCCAATGCAACCCATTCCCCAATATTCCACCACTCACCTGTTCCCCCAACGCAGCCCGTTCCCCCACAGCAATGTTCCACCTCTCTGGGGAGGGGGTGTGGGGTTGAGGGCTGCGGGGAGGGGACGGTTGTGGGTGAGGGGGCGGTGTGTGGTTTGTGGTGGAGGGGGGATGTGGGTGAGGGGGCGGTGTGGGTTTTGTGGTGGTGGAAGGGGTGTGGGGGAGGGTAGGGGTGGGGGACGGGGGGAGGGGGTGTGTGGAGGAAGGGGGGTGTGGGGGAGTTTGGGGGGTGTGGAGATGTGGGGGAGCGTGGTGTATGGAGGGGTTGTGTGGGGGTGGGGGTGGTGTGTGGGGGAGGGGGGTGGAGGATGGGAGGTGTGTGAAGGAGGGGACGGGTGTGGAGGAGGGGTGTGGGGAGGGGGGAGCGGGGATGTGGGGGTGCGGGGGAGTTGGTGAGGAGGGTGTGGGTGAGGGGGTGTGGGGGAGGGGATGTGGGGAAGGGGTGGGGTCAGGAAGGGGGGTTGTGGGGGTGGTGTTGGGGAGGGGTGGTTTGTGGGGGAGGGGAGGTATGGGGGAGGGGGAGGGCTGTAGGGGTGGGGGAACCTTCAAACCTTCATAACTGTTGTACTAGGAGAATGATGAGTAAGGTGGCGGAAAATCATAGCGCTATGGGGGTTCGTTTTTGCGCAAATGTAATTACAACACAGACAGGAAGTGGTCAAGATGAGAGTTTTTGATGGTTCCCATGTTCACACGGGAAGGCTGGTCCCCCAACACAATATTCCACCTCCACCAATTCCAATATTGGTGGCCAGTGGGGGGAGTGGGGTGGCGGCTTTCTGGAGCACTAGTATGGGAGTTGTGGGCCGAAGGCACTTGTTTCCAGAGAGCTAGTATGGACATTGTCAGCCGAATGATTTCTGGGGCTGGCAGCTCAGTCACTCAGGCCTGGTGGGCCGGCAGCTCCGTCACTCAGGCCTGGTGGGCTGGCAGCTCAGTCACTCAGACCTGGTGGGCTGGCAGCTCAGTCACTCAGGCCTGGTGGGCTGTCAGTTCAGTCATTCAGGCCTGGTGGGCTGGCAGCTCAGTCACTTAGCAATGGTGGGCTGGCAGCTCAGTCACTCAGGGCTGGTGGGCTGGCAGCTCAGTCACTCAGGGGTGGTGGGCTGGCAGCTCAGTCACTCAGGGCTGGTGGGCTGGCAGCTCAGAAACCGCCAGAAAATTCGGTTAAAACGGGCATTTTGGGCAAAAGGGACTGGTTTCTGGGCTAATAGAGGCCTTGTGGGTCAAAATGAGTGATTTCAGGTAGGCCAAAGGTGGGCTGGCAGTTCACTCACGGCTGGTGGGCTGGCAGTTGACTCATGGCTGGTACGCTGGCAGTTGACTCACACACACCCTCCATCACCCACACACACTCACAGACACCCTCCAAATAACACACATACACTCACACACTGACTCACACAAACTCACTCACACACACATGACAGTAAAACTCTCTTGAATCAAATGTCATTAGAAACGGGAATGGAGCCGGAGGATTGGCGTACTGCACATGTTGTTCCATTGTTCAAAAAGGGTTCTAAGAGTAAACCTAGCAATTATATACCTGTTAGTTTGATGTCAGTGGTGGGCAAATTAATGGAAAGGATACTTAGAGATAATATATATAATCATCTGTATAAACAGGGTCTGATTAGGTAAAGTCAACATGGATTTGTGCCTGGAAGGTCATGTTTGACTAATCTTCTTGAATTTTTTGAAGAAGTTACTAGGGAAATTGAGGAGGGTAAAGCGGTGGATGTTGTCTATATGGACTTCAGTAAGGTCTTGGACAAGGTTCCACATGGAAGGTTGAGAAGGTTTAATTGTTAGGTATTAATAGTGGAGTAGCAAGATGGATTCAACAGTGGCTGAATGGGAGATACCAGAGAGTAATGGTGGATAACTGTTTGTCAGGTTGGAGGCTGGTGACTATTGGGGTGCTTCAGGGATCTGTGTTGGGTCCACTGTTGTTTGTCATATACATCAATGATCTGGATGATCGTGTGGTAAATTGGATTAGTAAGTATGCAGATGATACTAAGATAGGTGGTGTTGTGGATAAAGAAGTAGATTTTCAAAGTCTACAGAGAGATTTAGGCCATTTGGAAGAGTGGGCTGAAAGATGGCAGATGGAGTTTAATGCTAATAAGTGTGAGGTGCTACATCTTGGCAGGACCATATAACCATATAACCATATAACAATTACAGCACGGAAACAGGCCATCTCGGCCCTACAAGTCCGCGCCGAACAATTTTTTTTTCCCTTAGTCCCACCTGCCTGCACTCATACCATAACCCTCCATTCCCTTCTCATCCATATGCCTATCCAATTTATTCTTAAATGATACCAACGAACCTGCCGCCACCACTTCCACTGGAAGCTCATTCCACACCGCTACCACTCTCTGAGTAAATAAGTTCCCCCTCATGTTACCCCTAAACTTCTGTCCCTTAATTCTGAAGTCATGTCCTCTTGTTTGAATCTTCCCTATTCTCAAAGGGAAAAGCTTGATCACATCAACTCTGTCTATCCCTCTCATCATTTTAAAGACCTCTATCAAGTCCCCCCTTAACCTGCGCTCCAGAGAATAAAGACCTAACTTATTCAACCTATCTCTGTAACTTAGTTGTTGAAACCCAGGCAACATTCTAGTAAATCTCCTCTGTACTCTCTCTATTTTGTTGACATCCTTCCTATAATTGGGCGACCAAAATTGTACACCATACTCCAGATTTGGTCTCACCAATGCCTTGTATAATTTTAACATTACATCCCAGCTTCTATACTCAATGCTCTGATTTATAAAGGCTAGCATACCAAAAGCTTTCTTTACCACCCTATCTATATGAGATTCCACCTTCAAGGAACTATGCACGGTTATTCCCAGATCCCTCTGTTCAACTGTATTCTTCAATTCCCTACCATTTATCATGTACGTCCTATTTTGATTTGTCCTGCCAAGGTGTAACACCTCACATTTATCAGCATTAAACTCCATCTGCCATCTTTCAGCCGATGTTTCCAAATGGCCTAAATCACTCTGTAGACTTTGGAAATCCTCTTCATTATCCACAACACCCCCTATCTTGGTATCATATGCATACTTACTAATCCAATTTACCACCCCTTCATCCAGATCATTGATGTACATGACAAACAACAAAGGACCCAACACAGATCCCTGAGGCACCCCACTAGTCACCTGCCTCCAACCCGACAAACAGCCATCCACCATTACCCTCTGGCTTCTCCCATTCAGCCACTGCTGAATCCATCTTGCTATTCCTGCATTTATACCCAACAGTTTAACCTTCTTAACCAACCTTCCATGAGGAACCTTGTCAAAGGCCTTACTAAAGTCCATATAGACAACATCCACTGCTTTACCCTCGTCAATTTCCCTAGTAACCTCTTCAAAAAATTCAAGAAGATTAGTCAAACATGACCTTCCAGGCACAAATCCATGTTGACTGTTCCTAATCAGACCCTGTTTATCCAGATGCTTATATATATTATCTCTAAGTATCTTTTCCATTAATTTGCCCACCACTGAAGTCAAACTAACAGGTCTATAATTGCTAGGTTTACTCTTAGAACCCTTTTTAAACAATGGAACAACATGCGCAGTACGCCAATCCTCGGGGACTATTCCCGTTTCTAATGACATTTGAAATATTTCTGTCATAGCCCCGGCTATTTCTACACTAACTTCCCTCAATGTCCTAGGGAATATCCTGTCAGGACCTGGAGACTTATCCACTTTTATATTTTTCAAAAGTGTCAGTACTTCTTTTACTTTGAAACTCATAGTATCCATAACTACTCTACTTGTTTCCCTTACCTCACATAATTCAATATCCTTCTCCTTGGTGAATACCGAAGAAAAGAAATTGTTCAATATCTCCCCCATCTCTTTTGGCTCTGCAGATAGCTGCCCACTCTGTTTCTCCAATGGACCAATTTTATCCCTCGTTATCCTTTTGCTATTAATATAGCTGTAGAAACCCTTTGGATTTACTTTCACCTTACTTGCCAAAGCAACCTCATATCTTCTTTTAGCTTTTACAAATCAAAATAGGACGTACATGTTAAATGGTAACGAATTGAGGAATGCAGTTGAACAGAGGGATCTAGGAATAACTGTGCATAGTTCCCTGAAGGTGGAATCTCATGTAGATAGGGTGGTAAAGAAAGCTTTTGGTGTGCTGGCCTTTATAAATCAGAGCATTGTGTATAGAAGTTGGGATGTGATGTTAAAATTGTACAAGGCATTGGTGAGGCCAATTCTGGAGTATGGTGTACAATTTTGGTCGCCAAATTATAGGAAAGATGTCAATAAAATAGAGAGTACAGAGGAGATTTACTAGAATGTTGCCTGGGTTTCAGCACCTAAGTTACAGAGAAAGGTTGAACAAGATAGGTCTTTATACTTTGGAGCGCAGAAGAGGTCTTTAAAATTATGAGAGGGATAGTCAGAGTTGACGTGGATAAGCTTTTTCCATTGCGAGCAGGGAAGATTCAAACAAGAGGACATGATTTGAGAATTAAGGGACAAAAGTTTAGGGGTAACATGAGGGGGAACTTCTTCACTCAGAGAGTGGGCGCTGTGTGGAATGAGCTTCCAGTGGAAGTGGTGGAGGCAGGTTCGATTTTATCATTTAAAAATAAATAGTTATATGGACGGGAAAGGAATGGAGGGTTATGGTCTGAGTGCAGGTAGATGGGACTAGGTGAGAGTAAGTGTTCTGCATGGACTAGAAGGGCCGAGATGGCCTGTTTCCGTGCTGTATTTGTTATATGGTTATATGAATCGAGACCTCTCCACTGAGCGGGACTTCCGAAGTGAGCGGAACTTTCGGAATTAGCGCGACCTCGCCACTGCGCGGGACTTCCGGAATGAGCGCGACCTCTCCACTCAGCGGGACCTCCAGAGTAATCAGGACTTCCGTAATGAGTGGTACCTTTGGACGAAGCACAGTGCATGCCAACTATTCAGTTCAAGCACAGTGCATGCCAACAATTCAGTTCAAGCACAGTGCAGGCCAACAATTCATTTCAAACACAGTGCTGGGCAACAATACATTTCAAGGGCAGTGCAGGCCAACCATTCATTTCAAGCTCGGTGCAGGCCAACAATTCATTTCAAGCAGAGTGGGGCCAACAATTCATTTCAAGCACAGTGCAGGCCAACAATTCATTTCAAGTAGAGTGCAGGCCAACAATTCATTTCATTTCAAGCAGAGTGCAGGCCAACAATTCATTTCATTTCAAGCAGAGTGTAGGCTAACATTTCATTTCATTTCAAGCAGAGTGCAGGCTAACAATTCATTTCATTTCAAGCAGAGTGCAGTCTAACAATTCATTTCATTTCGAGCAGAGTGCAGGCTAACAATTCATTTCATTTCGAACAGAGTGCAGACTTACAGTTCAGTTCACTCACGGCGCTGACTCACAATTCTGGACTCAACTCTCACTCACGATCTTCCGGGCTGACTTACTCACATCCAGCCTCTGGGGCTTTATTTTCCTGCCCCCCCCCCCCCCCCCCAGTCACCTTCATCATGGTGACTGACAGACGGGAAGACCAATCTCACGTGGGGTGATTGGAGAAGAGGAGCACAGTGATTAAGATGGCGAAAATATCATAGCTATATAGGGTAGCGTTTTTTCTAAAATCTATTTACAACGTAGGCAGGACGTGGTCAAGATGAGACTTTTAGTAATAGGATAGATAGATAGATAGGTAGGTAGATAGGTAGATAGGTAGATAGGTAGATAGGTAGATAGGTAGATAGGTAGATAGGTAGATAGGTAGACAGACAGACAGACAGACAGACAGACAGACAGACAGACAGACAGACAGACAGACAGACAGACAGACAGACAGACAGATATAGATATGTAGATAGATATAGATAGATAAAGAATTCTAGCAGGACAGACAGAGGGGAGGCTATAAATGTTGTGTTCCTAGATTTTTCGAAGGCCTTCGATAAGGTGCCGCATGTCAGGCTGCTAGGGAAGATGAGAGGCCATAGTATTAAAGGGAAGACAAAATGTGTAAGAAGGAACTGCAGATGCTGATTTGAACCGGACAGCATCTCCAGAGGGAAGGAATGGGTGACGTTTGGGTCGAGACTCTTCTTCAGAAGATACTCGCATAGATAGCGGGTTGGTTGGATGGCAAAAGGAAAAGTTGGAGAGTTGATGATGGGTCTCGACCCAAAGCTTCACCCATTCCTTCTCTCCAGAGATGCTGTCTGACCCACTGAGTTACTCCAGCATTTTGTGTCTATCTTTTGCAGAAGGCAAAGAGTTGCAATAAAAGGCACTTTTTTAGGTTGGCTGCTAGTGACAAATGGAATTCCGCAAGGGTCGGTGCTGGGGCCACTTGTCTTCACATTGTATATTAACGATTGTGATAATGGGATTGAAGGCTTTGTGGCCAAGTTTGCAGAAGATGGAGGGTCAGGCAGTATAGAGGAAGCAAGGATTCTGCAGAAAGACTTGGACAGGTTAGGAGAGTGGGCAGAGAAGTGGCAGATGAAATTCTCTATAGCAAAGTGTGGAGTCCTTTGTAATTTTGGTAATAAGAATAAAGGCGCCGACGATGGCAGCCACGGTGTACTGCTCCTTTCTGTTTTGTATGTGTTTGTTCATTTGAGTCGTCTGTGTAAACCCTACAAAGATTATTTTCACGAGAGAGGTACTCATAAACATTGGACATACAGTACCTCCAAACAATATTCCGGATTTCTCTCACTCGCTGGATTATTTGGATATGCTCGTCGGCGGGGTAGTGTCTGCGTTCAAGGACGGAGGAGGACCCGTGGGAAGTGCTCTGGAGCACTCACCCGACCCCGGCGACACGGATCACCACACAACTCCCGAGGATATTCCTGGCAAATGTACGTTCTCTCAATAACATAGTGGATGAACTGAAACTCCTGCGCCGGTCAAACAAGGACTTCTCTCGAGCCGCTGCCCTGTGCTTCGAAGACCAGGCTGTGTGAGTCGACCCCGGACAGCACGCTGCAACTGGCTGGCTTCCAATTTCACAGAGCGGATCCCGAAGTGGAGGCAGCGATGAAATCAAGAGGTGGTGGAATATGTTCATATACCAACCAGGACTGGTGCAGCGACATCACAGCGAATGTCAAACTCCTGCTCTCCCAACCTAGAATCCTTTATAAACTACAAACACTTACCATATAACCATATAACAATTACAGCACGGAAACAGGCCATCTCGGCCCTACAAGTCCGTGCCGAACAACTTTTTCCCCTTATTCCCACCTGCCTGCACTCATACCACTCATATCTCCGAGGGAATTTAACTTCTTTATTCTCGCTGGAGTTTACATCCCCCCCCATGCCTGAACATGTGAGACGCAAACACAACTCGCTGACCAGATAATGAGGGTAGAGAGTGACTTTGCGGACTCCATGTTCATTGTATTGAGTGACTTTAACAAAGCTAACCTCAACCGTGACCTTCCAAAGTACAGACTTCAGGTTACCTGCCCCACCAGAGAGGAGAGAACACTTGACCACTGTTACACGTCAAATCAAGAACGCATATCGCTCTGTTCCCCGGGCGGGTCTGGGTCTCTCTGATCATTGTCTGGTTCACCTTATTCCGACCTACAGGCAGAAACTAAAATCTGCTAAGCCTGCGGTTAGAACAACGAAAAGGTGGACAAGCGAAGGGCATTGAGAACCTACAATCCTACTTTGACTGCACGGATTGGAATGTGTTCAGGGATGCAACCACAATCCTCGATGAGTATACAATTTCCGTATCATCAGCATATGATAGTCCCGCCATCCCAGGAATTAACCTTGTGAACCTACGCTGCACTCCCTCAATAGCAAGAATGTCCTTCCCCAAATTAGGGGACCAAAACTGCACACAATACTCCAGGTGTGGTCTCACTAGGGCTCTGTACAACTGCAGAAGGACCTCTCTGCAGCTATATTCGATTGCTCTTGTTATAAAGGCCAACATGCCATTCGCTTTCTTCAATGCCTGCTGTACTTGCATGCTTACTTTCATAGACTGATGTACAAGGACCCCCAGATCCTGTTGTACTTCCCCTTTTGCCAACTTGATGCCATTTAGATAGTAATCTGCCTTCACTGGTGGGAGAGTCCAGGACCAGAGATCATAGCCTCAGAATTAAAGGGTGCTCTTTTAGAAAGAGGTGAGGACATTCTTTAGTCAGAGGGTAGTTAATCTGTGGAACTCTGCCACAGAGGGTTGTGGAGGCCAAGTCAGTGGATATTTTAAAGGCAGAGAAAGACAACTTCTTGATTAGGATGGGTGAAGACAGGAAATTAGGTGGCAGTGATCGGGGATGATTGAATGGCGGAGAAGCCTCGATGGGCCGAATGTCCTAATTCTACTCTGGTAACTCAAATTTCACTGTACCTTAATTGGTACATGTGACAATAAACTGACCTTGACCTTGAAACCTTAACTTGTGACCCGGGGATACCCCACTTTTAGCTTGTGTTGAAAGCCTTCTTTTACCCAATTTGTTCTGCTCATTGATGTTTGCTGAACTTTGGAAAGTTCGTCTCGGAGTCTTTAACCAACTCATTGGAATGGAATACTTTATTGGCACATGTGACAAGGCACAGTGACATTCTTTGCTTGCATATCCAACCAGCGCTTCTCTTGCTTTCCTCAGTTGTAGCCACCCGAGTCACGGCACCAACTCTGTGAAAGAAAACTCTAAAACATAGAAAATAGGTGCAGGAGTAAGCCATTCGGCCCTTCAATCCTGCACCGCCATTCAATATGATCATGGCTGATCATCCAACTCAGTATCCCGTACCTGCCTTCTCTTCATACCCCCTGATCCCTTTAGCCACAAGGGCCACATCTAACTCCCTCTTAAATATAGCCAATGAACTGGCCTCAACTACCTTCTGTGGCAGAGAGTTCCAGAGATTCACCACTCTTTGTGTGAAAAATGTTTTTCTCATCTCGGTCCTAAAGGATTTCCCCTCTATCCTTAAGCTGTGACCCCTTCTCCTGGACTTCCCCAACATCGGGAACAATCTTCCTGCATCTAGCCTGTCCAACCCCTTAAGAATTTTGTAAGTTTCTATAAGATCTCCCCTCAATCTCCTAAATTCTAGCGAGTACAAGCCAAGTCAATTCAGTCTTTCTTCATATGAAAGTCCTGACATCCCAGGAATCAGTCTGGTGAACCTTCTGTGCACTCCCTCTATGGCAATAATGTCCTTCCTCAGATTTGGATACCAAAACTGTACGCAATACTCCAGGTGTGGTCTCACCAAGACACTGTACAACTGCAGTAGAACCTCCCTGCTCCTATACTCAAATCCTTTTGCTATGAAAACACACCACAAAGATGCGATAAGGCAATCAAAACTTTAATTAAGAGCGTCAAATACAGTAATCAACGAAGATTCATAACCAAATTTCCATTTGATGTGCACGGTGTCCCTTTAATTCCCCTTTCCCGCAGGCACTCAAGCTTTTCCCTCTTCACATGGTCCAACGACAATCATAGATCAAGCACATCAGGAAGATGCAGATTAAGACATACATTTCAATCACACTCAGTGGCAGACAGACAGATGTCCTGTTACTCTTTAGATCTTATTTTATTGTAATTGCCCCCATCTCAGAATGCCTGATGGTTCTCCATAAATATTCCTTTCTACTTTCTGATCTCATTCATACATTATTTCTTAATTTAATCAACAATTTGTTGAAACTTTATGCTGTGCTAATTGTTTTACGATTTTTTTTAATTATTTTTTTTTTTAATTTATTTTTTAATCAATGGAAAGTTTAATTTCCTCTACTATATCCTTATGCATATGTCTAACATCAGGAACAGACTTAAAGACAAAAGTAAAAATATACATTTATATCCATGCAGTCATCTTCAGATTACATTTACAATATTGTTGCTAGGTTGAAACAAGTAACATTAAAAAAAACTATTGCCGAATAATATTGACATCTTACTTTCAATTGCTCTCACCACTATCTCCAATTCTTTTTTTTATAATAATATTTTTATTAGAAGCAGTGTACAGTAGTATAAACCGCGGCATATGACAAAATACATTTGTTGTACATCTTCCATTTTAATTTTAACAAAAATAAAATGGAAAAAGAGAAGAGCAAGAAAGAAAGAGAGTGAAAGGGCTAGTGAGTGTGTAAACCACAAAACTACCAAAGAGTGTAGTCGCAGAGTGAATAAGAAAAAACTTATTTTAAAAAAAAGGCAAAAACAAAAAATAATAAAATAAAAAAAAAAGACCAAAACGTGTTGAAATACCTACTTCGTTTCTCACCACACCCATCACCTTGTCCGTAAATCGGTTTAATTCCGAAGTTGTGTTGCACCATACTATGCTTGTAATGAATCGATGAAAGGAGACCATATCTTTAAAAATTGCTCTGATTTTCCTGCTAAGACGAGTCTCAGATCTTCAAGATATAGCGTCTCAGACATGCTTGTGATCCACATTTTAAGAGTTGGGATGGGTGCATTTTTCCAAAATTTAAGTATACGTTTTTTTGCCATTATCAGGCCATAATTGAGGAAACGTCTTTGAAATATTGATAGCTCAGAGCAAGCTCCTGTTGTTCCAAAAATAATCAATTCTGTTTGGGGGTTCAGTTTTGTTTTTAATAATTTTGAGAAGATTTCAAAGATTCCTATCCAAAATGTATGGAGTTTGATGCGAGGCAAAGGAGTGTGTTATAGTTGCTTCTTGAGATAGACATTTGTCGCAGATAGGAGATACATTTGGAAACATTTTGTTCAGTTTAGTTTTTGAGTAATATAGTCTGTGTAGTGTTTTAAATTAGATTAGAATATGTCTTACATTCATCGAACAATTATGTATATATAGGAGATATTTTTCTCATCTGTCTTTGGGGATTTTTAGGATTAATTCCTGTTCCCACTCTCTTCTAATTACGTCTGACGATGGAATTTCTATATTTAGAAGGATATTGTACAAGTATTATTTGACTGCGTTTCTATTCACACCTGACTTCTGCTCAGAGTGTGCCTGGTATTACTGACAGCTTCAGTGCTTTCAGTTTCACCACAACCACACCCTTCGCTTTTCACAGAAATCATGTGACTGTCTCTATGGAGGTTGATTTGCAAAAACAAGGAGCGGATGGAGATTATTGATGGGGAAGTGCAACGAGATCTAGGTTTCCTTGCTTATCAGCAAAGATCATAGAGCAGAGCAAGATAGACAACTCCAGCAAAATCAAATGGACTGACGTGTAGTATGCAACGGAGTGTAACTTCCGCCATTTCAGAAAACCTGACGACTTTAGTTATGCCTCTCGCAGTGTAATCATCGTTGCGGGGGAATAGTTTGTGTTTACTATGTTTATAGTATGTTAATAGTATCTTTGCTTGGAGCCCTGCACGCAGCCCCCCCCTGCCCCCCCCGTGCAACACTCACAGACTCTGCTACCAGAAGGCAGACTATTAAATCAATCCCGAGTGTCTAACTGACACTACACAGAGCATCCAGAGAACCGGCCTCCACCGCGCTCTGAACCAGAGAATTTCACAGACTCACAACTCTGTGTGAAAAAGTGTTTCCTCATCTCCGTTCTAAATGGCTTACCCCTTATTCTTAAACTGTGGCCCCCAACATCGGGAACATGTTTCCTGCCTGTAGCATGTCCAAACCCTTAATAATCTTATATGTTTCAATAAGATATCCTCTCATCCTTCTAAATTCCAGTATAAGAGCCCAGCTGCTCCATTCTCTCAGCATATGCAGTCCCGCCATCCCGGGAATTAATCTTCTAAACCCGAGAATTCCAGAGATTCACCACTCTCTGTGTAAAAAAAGTTTTTTTCATCTCAGTCCTAAAATATTTCCCCTTTATCCTTAAACTGTGACCCCTTGTTCTGGACTTCCCTAACATGGGAAACAATCTTCCTGCATCTAGCCTGTCCAACCCCTTAAAAATGTTGTACGTTTCCATAAGATCCCCCCTCAATCTTCTAAATTCTAGCGAGTACAAGCTGAGTCTATCCAGTCTTTCTTCATATGAAAGTCCTGACAGTCCAGGAATCAGTCTGGTGAACATAGAAACATAGAAAATAGGTGCAGGAGTAGGCCATTCGGCCCTTCGAGCCTGCACCGCCATTCGATATGATCATGGTTGATCATCCAACTCAGTATCCCATCCCTGCCTTCTCTCCATACCCCCTGATCCCTTTAGCCACAAGGGCCACATCTAACTCCCTCTTAAATATAGCCAATGAACTGGCCTCAACTACCTTCCGTCGCAGAGAATTCCACAGATTCACCACTCTCTGTGTAAAAAATGATTTTCTCATCTTGGTCCTAAAAGACTTCCCTCTTATCCTTAAACTGTGACAGGGCTCAAAATTAAAGGTTGCCCGGGTGCCAATGACCACACAAAGTGCCGCCGGGCAACCTAAACGGCGAGTCATTTTGCCCGGTTTGGCAACTTAGTTTGTACCGAAGATATACACAAAAAACTGGAGTAACTCCGCGTGTCCGGCAGCATCTCTGGAGAAAAGGAACGTGACGTTTTGTGTCGGCGAGGGTTGTGGGAAAGATGCTAAGTGTGGCGTGACGGAGGGTCGGAGCGAATGACGGGCCCCGCACAGCAGCAGCAGCAGCGGCGGCGACGGCTCCATCACCTCCCCCTTCCCGCACCCCGCCCCGCCCGGCCTGTTAGCGGCTGCTGCTGCCACTCCGCCAACCAAAGATTATAGAGGAGCGAACGGTGCTTTCAAAACAGACCCTTGGAGGGGGGAGGTGTCGGGGGTCAGACGGGCGCGGCGCTCCCTCCTCCAATCACCCCCCCCCTCTACACTAGGTCAGTCATTAGGTAGAACAGAGATGGTCATGATGTTGTACATGGTAGGATGAGAAGGTCAAATTACATCTTTTTGTAAAGATTCTGACCAGTAAAGCAGATGAACTTAGCGCTGATCAGCATGCGGGTATATGGTATTTTTGCAATCACTGAGACATAGTTGAAAGACCAGCAACTCAATGTTAAAAGGTATAGAAGTTCCAGGCATGACAAGGGCAGTGTAAGAGGAGAGAACATTGCATGATTTGTGAAGGACATCATAGAAACATAGAAACATAGAAATTAGGTGCAGGAGTAGGCCATTCGGCTCTTCGAGCCTGCACCGCCATTCAATATGATCATGGCTGATCATGCTACTCAGTATCCCGTACCTGCCTTCTCTCCATACCCTCTGATCCCCTTAGCCACAAGAGCCACATCTAACTCCCTCTTAAATATAGCCAATGAACTGGCCTCGACTACCCTCTGTGGCAGAGAGTTCCAGAGATTCACCACTCTCTGTGTGAAAAAAGTTCTTCTCATCTCGGTTTTAAAGGATTTCCCCCTTACCCTTAAGCTGTGACCCCTTGTCCTGGACTTCCCCAACATCGGGAGCAATCTTCCTGCATCTAGCCTGTCCAACCCCTTAAGAATGTTATAAGTTTCTATAAGATCCCCTCTCAATCTCCTAAATTCTAGATAGTATAAACCAAGTCTATCCAGTCTTTCTTCATAAGACAGTCCTGACATCCCAGGAATCAGTCTGGTGAACCTTCTCTGCACTCCCTCTATGGCAATAATGTCCTTCCTCAGATGTGGAGACCAAAATCAAAATTGCACTAATGAGGGAGGATGATTGAGCAGGCACTTCAAATGCAACAATATGGGTAGAGGTTAAAACAGGGGAGTAGATTCCCAACAGTTAGCAGAAGATAGAGGAGCAAATATCAAGGAAAATTGCAGAGAGAAATTGTATTGGAATAATCGGGGATTTGAATTTCCCCAGTATTGTGGGATCATCTTCGTGAGACAGACGGTAGAGTTTTTAAAGTGTATCCAAGAATGTTTTTTTGTGCCAGAAGATAGATAGTCCACCTATGGATGGGGCCATGCTGGGCGTAGTCCTATGGAATGGTCAGATAAATGGGTGAGTGTCAATTGGTGAGCACTTTGGCATTAGTGGCCGTATCTCAGTAAGTTTCTGTTTGGGTTTAAACCTCTGCAGAATCAGTTTGACTTCACAATCCCTCCCAACACGGTCGCTCCCACTCTACCCCAGGGCAGCTGTGGCTACAGAAGTAGCTTACCACCACCGAGTGTGACTGAGGAGTGAATGAATAATGCGATGTAAAGCGCCTTGATTATTAGAAAGGCGCTATATAAATCCCGTCCATTATTACCTGGCCCTCCTTCTATATCTCCGTTGTGGCAATCCCACAGCTGCTGCTGGTCTCTGTCCCCTCTCTTGTCCTTACCTCTCACTAGAGCTGTGTCTGTGGCTCCGATCACACGATCTCACCGCTCACGCTCTGCCAGAAATAACATTGGAAGTTGAGTGAACTGAACACCAGAGACAGCACTGAATAAGTGTAACACAGACCAATAGACAGCAAAACGCACAGTGACTGATTACCAGCTCCTTCCTTCAGTGTCCCGCACACGGGACTGGCTGCTTCAGATTGTCAGTGTGACTTCTGCTCAGAGTGTGCCTGGTATTACTGACAGCTTCAGTGCTTTCAGTTTCAGTTCCACCACAACCACACCCTTCGCTTTTCACAGAAATCATGTGACTGTCTCTATGGGGGTTGATTTGCAAAAACAAGGAGCGGATGGAGATTATTGATGGGGAAGTGCAACGAGATCTAGGTTTCCTTGCTCATCAGCAAAGATCATAGAGCAGAGTAAGATAGACAACTCCAGCAAAATCAAATGGACTGACGTGTAGTATGCAACGGAGTGTAACTTCCGCCATTTCAGTAAACCCGACGACTTTAGTTATGCCTCTCGGAGTGTAATCATCGTTGCGGGGGAATAGTTTGTGTTTACTATGTTTATAGTATGTTAATAGTATCTTTGCTTGGAGCCCTGCACGCAGCCCCCCCCTGCCCCCCCCGTGCAACACTCACAGACTCTGCTACCAGAAGGCAGACTATTAAATCAATCCCGAGTGTCTAACTGACACTACACAGAGCATCCAGAGAACCGGCCTCCACCACGCTCTGAACCAGAGAATTCCACACACTCACAACTCTCTGTGTGAAAAAGTGTTTCCTCATCTCCGTTCTAAATGGCTTACCCCTTATTCTTAAACTGTGGCCCCCAACATCGGGAACATGTTTCCTGCCTGTAGCATGTCCAAACCCTTAATAATCTTATATGTTTCAATAAGATATCCTCTCATCCTTCTAAATTCCAGTATAAGAGCCCAGCTGCTCCATTCTCTCAGCATATGCAGTCCCACCATCCCGGGAATTAACCTTCTAAACCCGAGAATGCCACAGATTCACAACCCTCTGTGTGAAAATGTGTTTCCTCATCCCTGTTCTAAATGACTTACCCCATATTCTTAAACTGTGGCCCCCAACATCGGGAACATGTTTCCTGCCTCTGGCATGTCCAATCCCTTAATAATCTTATATGTTTCAATAAGATCCCCTCTCACCCTTCTAAACTCCAGAGTGTACAAGCCCAGCTGCTCCATTCTCTCAGCATATGACATGAATGCATGGCGGAGTAGACTCGGGGCTAAATGGCCTATTTGTCCTATTATAACATGTAAACATAAAAGAATGACATAGACCTCCAGTTATAGAGTGGGCATACTTTGAAGAGACTTTGCATTGGGCCAGTAAAATGGAGACACAAGTTACTTAGTTTAGTTTATTGTCGCGTGTGCCGAGGTACAGTGAAAAACTTTTGTTTATAAATTCAGAAGAGATAAGAGCAGAATTAGTCCATTTGGCCCATCAAGTCTACTCCACCATTCAATCATGCTTGATCTGTCTTCTCCCCTGATACCTGTTGCGTGCTATCCAGTAAGCTGATAGACTATACATGATTACAATGGAGATATCCACCATGCACATACACAGGATAAACAGAATAACAATTAGTGCAAGATAAAGTCCAGTAAAGTCCGATCGAAGATAGTCCAAGGGTCTCCAATGAGGTAGATTGTAGCTCAGGACCACTCTCTAGTTGGTGGTAGGTTGGTTCAGTTGCCTGATAACAGCTGGGAAGAAACTGCCCCTGAATCTGGAGGTGTGCGTTTTCACACTTCTGTACCTCTTGCCCGATGGGAGAGGGGAGAAGAGGGAGTGGCCGGGGTGAGACTGGCCCTTGGTTATGCTGCTGGCCTTGCCGAGGCAGCGTGAGGTGTAGATGGAGTTGATGGAGGAAGGGAGGTTGGTTTGTGTGATGGTCTGGGCTGCATCCTAGATGTGATAGCAGTGAATGATGGTTGTGGGAATGTGGTTGGGTGATTGGGTTGGAGGCACTGTCTCCCGACATATTATCAATGGTGGGCTGGGGAGGGGTCCGTGATGAACCGAGCTGAGTTCACAACTCTGTGTCTGCCTCCTGCATTACTGTGTGTTGGAACAGCGATGGGGGTGGAGCACTGCAAGGTCCAAGGATGAGATGGCATACCTAATCAGTCACCTAATTGGCCAGCGGGGCCTGTGGACATTAACACCATGAAGCCGCGGTCTCTGGTAAAAAGAGGCCGACTCGGGAGCTCCATGCCACGGAGTGTTCCGATCCATCCCGATGCCGGAGTTTCCATCATCCCGACGCGAGGGCTTGAACAGCGGACCGTCCGTCGGCAGCGGTGAACTGCGGAGGGTTCAAAGGCCCCGAACCGTGACGGGGAACAAAGGAGGAAGATAATTAAACTTTATTACCTTCCATCACAGTGAGGAATGTGGATTCCACTGTGGTGGATGTTTATGTTAAATTTTATTTTATGTGGCTGTGTGTGTTGTTGTATTTCACTTAGTATGGCTTTACGGTAACTCAAATTTCACTGTATTCATCGGTTGTGACAATAAACGCGAACTTGAACTCGAAATCAAACTCCCTTTCATAGAGTCATAGAGTGATACAGTGTGGAAACAGGCCCTTCAGCCCAACTCGCCCACACTGGCCAACATGCCCCAGCTATACTAGTCACACCTGCCTGCATTCGGTCCATATGTCCAGTGCCGGATTTACGTATAAGTTAAACAAGCTATAGCTTAGGGCCCCCACTTTCTAGGGGGCCCACCGAAAAAATTGAAAAAAACGGGGTGTACATTTCCAAAATATAAGCGCCTTGCACATGCGCACAACCACGGCCAGCACATCATCGGCCGCCCTGCGCATGCACACTGCAACGGCAACTGGTCGACGCTGGGCACTTTCTCTCTCGCTTTGAATTGTGGGAGATTTGGCCGCCATGGCTGTCCGGTTGCTGGGGGCCTCACAAGTGGAACAGCTCTTCATCTAAAACCGGCACTGCATATCTCTCCAAAACGTTGGGATAGTGCCAGCCTCAACTACCTCCTCTGGCAACTCATTCCATGCACCCACCACCCCTTTGTGAGAAAAAGCCACCCCTCAGATTCCTATTAAATCTTTTCCCCTTCACTTTAAACCTATGGATGTTACAGCTTCTGTGTCGTCCACTCCAGGAGGAGCTGCAATTGGAAATGGTAAATGTTCAGAGATGGGTTAGTTCGGATAAAATGACATTGCTTCAGAAAGAGATTGGAAGTCGAACAACAAAATTATAGTCTAGTCATTTTTAATTTGGCTTCACTTTTCAAAGCTGGTTCAAGTGGAAGGGGGTTGGAATGAGCGAAACCTTATGGATTTGTCACAGTGTGGGAAGGAACTGGAGATGCTGGTTTACACCGAAGATAGACACTTTACAGGTCGAGCAGGAACGTCACCCATTCCTTCTCTCCAGAGATGCTGCCTGTCCCGCTGAGTTCAGAGCATGTCCCACGAGCATGCGACTCCATGCGGCAAGCGCGACCTAACGTGGTGGCTTGAGCCGTACGGCATTGCGAGGCCGGTCCCACTTCGATCGCCGGAGCCGTATGAAGTTGTGCGGAGCTGGTCCCGACATCGCACGGGGCTCCGAAAAACTGACACTGTCCAAAGATTCCGCGCGGCAACGGCCTGTCGGCCCGCAGCCGCATTGAGGCCGCACGCAGCGTCTTGATGGCGTACACCTAGCGCGAACATCCCACGGACTTTACTCGAACTTCACGTCAACTCGTACGGGATCGCTCGACCTCCGCGCGGCCCCTGCTTCCGGTTTGGTCGTGCTCGCCGCATGCAGCCGCATGCTGGTGGGACAGGCCCTGTACGGGGATCACGCGACCTCCGCGCGGTCCCCGCTTCCGGTTTGGTCGCGCTTGCCGCATGCAGCCGCATGCTGGTGGGACAGGCCCTGTATGGGAATCACTCGACCTCCGCGCGGTCCCCGCTTCCGGTTTGGTCGTGCTCGCCGCATGCAATCGCATGCTGGTGGGACAGGCCCTGTACGGGGATCACGCGACCTCCGCACGGCCCCCGCTTCCGGTTTGTTCGCGCTTGCCGCATGCAGCCGCATGCTGGTGGGACAGGCCCTGTACGGGGATCACGCGACCTCCGCGCGGTCCCCGCTTCCGGTTTGGTCGCGCTTGCCGCATGCAGCCGCATGCTGGTGGGACAGGCCCTTTACTCCAGCAGTTTGTGTCTGTCTTCGGATTTGTCAAAGGATTGTATGGAGCAGGACACATCTTTAAGGTAGGGTTTAACCTGATGGAGGGTCTTTCAGCTCTTCACATGGTAACCATGGCTATGCTTCAATAAAAAGACACTGGACTAACTCAGTGTTTAAGAAAGCACTGCAGATGCTGGAAAAATGGAAGGTAGACAAACATGCTGGAGAAACTCAGTGGGTGAGGCAGCATCGATGGAGAGAAGGAATAGGTGGCCACATCGGCCAACAATGCCCCAATCTGGAGGTGTGCGTTTTCACACTTCTGTACCTTTTTCCCCGATGGGAGAGGGGAGAAGAGGGAGTGGCCGGGGTGAGACTGGTCCTTGATTCTGCTGCTGGCTTTGCCGACCGAGGCCGGGTGGCACAGAAGGGGTTAAACACCTCAGCGGGGGCTTTGCGCTGACCTGTCCCGTCATGTACCCTGGATACTCCTCGCTATATTACAAAAGTATTAACCCAGGATTATGGATGGAGAACCAAACATCAGCTTATTTACATTGCAGACCCGTGGTGACGGAACAAGCTCATTAATCATACTACAGCTATTTATCTTTCCTTAACATGCTAATCAAAAATACCTGGAGGGAGTCAAATCCAATTTAAACACAGTGGAAATTGTGCTGTTTATGTAGCCGCTTGTCAGAGGAACTGAGTCCTGAAAGTTTAGGATTACCAAGTTTACTCCCTTGATATCTAGCAGGTGACAATCTAAACAAGCCCAGCGTTAGTTTTGTCTGTAAGGACTGCGACTTCCAGGAACATTGCTTATTCTTTGACACGTGATGTTGTTTCATGCCAGGAGAGGGAATATCACCCCAGTGAAGTGTTTATTTTGCAAAATTGATCCCGGGCCACTTCGTTACGCTCTGATTGGGAGTTGTTTAGTATTCTATAGAGTTATAGAGTCATAGACACAGCGTGGAAACAGGCCCTTTGGCCCAACTTGCCCACACCGGCCAACATTCCCCAGCTACATCAGTCACACCCACCCGCGTTTGGTCCATATACCTCCAAACCTGTCCTATCCTTGTACCTGTCCAACTGTTTTTTAAACAATGGGATAGTCCCTGCCTCAACTATCATCCAACTCAGTATCCTGTACCTGCCTTCTCTCCATACCCCCTGATCTCTTTAGCCACAAGGGCCACATCTAACTCCCTCTTAAATATAGCCAATGAACTGGCCTCAACTACCTTCTGTGGCAGAGAATTTCAGAGATTCACCACTCTCTGTGTGGAAAATGTTTTTCTCATATCGGTCCTAAAAGATTTCCCCCTTATCCTTAAACTGTGAACCCTTGTTCTGGACTTCCCCAACATCGGGAACAATCTTCCTGCATCTAGCCTGTCCAACCCCTTAAGAATTTTATATGTTTCTATAAGATCCCTCCTCAATCTTCTAAATTCTAGCGAGTACAAGCCAATTCTATCCAGTCTTTCTTCATATGAAAGTCCTGCCATCCCAGGACTGTAATTCTGCTGTAATTGGAGACTGAGTTATTCCCCTCTGCAAGGGTCCACATTTGACTTCAAGGTGAAGTGGTGCTGAGCCTCACAATCAGAGGCTGCACACAAAACCATGCTTTGGAAACACAGATCCAATGGGGGGGGGGGGGGGAGAGGGAGAGGTGAGGGACAAGCAGAGGGACAATGGGAGATCGGAGATTTTATTTGTTACTAGACCAAGTGCAGACCCGTTGGGTCTGTTCCCCCAACGTGCGGTTGTGGGGGGGGGGGGGAGGCGGCATGCAGCGTCACACACACTAACAATCCTCCCCCCCCCCGCACTCACGCTAATTACCCCCCTTGATATATTAATATTATTAATTTGCTCCTTTTACCCCATAACCACCCCATCTACTGACGCATAGCCCCAAACTTGCAGTCACATCTAGAGAGGAGGGGAGGGGGGGGGGGGGTAGAGAGTGAGGGCAGAGAGAGAAGGGGCAGGGACACAGAGAGAGGGGCAAGAGGGAGAGGGGAGTGGAGAGGAGGAGAAGAGGGAGGGTGGGTGAGAGGGGAAAGGTGGGGGTGGAGGGGAGGAGAGAGAGAGGGTGAGAGTGAGGGGGAGAGAGGGGGGAGAGGTGAGGGGAAGAGGGGAGGGGGAGAGGTGAGGGGAGGGGAGAGGTGAGGGGAGGGGGAGAGGTGGGAGCAGGGAGGGTGGAGGGAAGGGGGTAGGGGTGTGGTGAGGGGGGTTTAGGGGAGGGACGGTGGGGGAGGGGATGGAGGGAGGAGTGGGAGAAAAAGAGAGGGGAGAAAGAGAGAGGGGGGGAGAGGAGTGGGGGGGAGAGGAGAGGGGGGGAGAGGAGGGGAGGTTGAGGACAGGGGGGAGGAGAGGGGTGGAAGAGGAGAGAGGGGGTAGAGGAGAGGGGGGGAGAGGAGAGGGAGAGGAGAGGGGGGGGAGAGAGGAGAGGGGGGAGTGAGGGGGTGTGCTGAGAAGGGGGTGAGGTGAGGGGAGGGGGAGAGGTGGGGAGCAGCGAGTGGGAGGGGGGGGTGGAGGGTAGGGGTTAGGGGTGTGTGGAGGGGAGAGGGGTTTAGGGGAGGAACGGTGATGGAGGGGATGGAGGGGAGGAGGGGGAAAAAAAGAGGGGAGAGAGAGAGGGGGGAGTGGAGAGGAGAGGAGAGGGGGATAGGAGAGGGGGGCGAGGAAAAGGGGGAGAGGAGGGGTGGAGAGGAGAGGGGGAGAGGAGATAGGGAGGGGAGAGGATATGGGGGGCAGAGGAGAGCGGGGGAGAGGAGAGGGAGAGGGGGGGAGTGGAGAGGGGGGAGAGGAGAGGGGGGAGCGGAGAGGGGGTGGAGAGGAGAGGGGGGGGGGGAGAGGAGAGAGGGGGAGAGAGAGTGCCTTTTTATTTCAACCCAAACCCCCCAAACAATCATTTACAGGCAGTGCTTTTTTACTTTAACCATATTTTCATTTTCAAACCACATTAAGGGTACTTACTCACAGTTGTGTGGACATGTGTTCAGTGTTACTCACAGCTCAGAGAAACATGACCCTCTGCCTTCCTCCAGCTTGCAGACTAATTGAGGCACACTTCCTGGTTTTATAGTCCATCCCCCCTGCCGCCAGCGGGGGCAGCAGAGAGAATGGGGAATTTTGTAAAATAATTAATATCTATGTCATTTTTCATCGACTGGAAAAATCCTTGGCACACATGCGGCGGAGGCGGGCTCTGAGCGAGGTGGCCAAAAATGACGGCCGTAGGTGGCGGCGTTCTCTCGGAAATCGCAGCACAGATCGCCAAAACCGGTCAAGAACAGACTTTTAGTAATATAGAAGATATTTAGCTCCTGGGTTGCTATGGTAACTTAAATTAAGGGATACCCCTGGACTAGTTTCAAACCATCTGGTGTTACTCAGCAGAATTCATTCGAAGATAGTGTGCTTGCTTTTTATATTTGATGCCGATTTAAACATTTATTTGACGATAGTGGATGTTTTATACCAGTCGTGGAAAGAGCAAATGACTGGGATCTGCTGGGAGTTTGCTGAACACTTGTCTTGGCCTCCATTGGAGTCTGCATTGGTTTCAATTTGTACTTACATAGATCATAGAACAGAGGAGGTAGTTGAGGCAGGTACCATCGCAACGTTTAAGAGACATTTGGACAGCTACATGGATAGGACAGGTGTGGAGGGATATGGGCCAAACGCAGGCAGGTGGGACTAGTATAGATGGGGCATGTTGGTCGGTGTAGGGCAAGATGGGCCGAAGGACCTGTTTCCATGCTTTATGACTGTGACTGGAAGCTGGCGGGCAACTCTTTTCACTCAGAGAGTACTGGGTGTATGGAACGAGCTGCTAGAGGAGGTCTGAAGAAGGGTTTTGGCCCGAAACATTGCCTATTTCCTTCGCTCCATAGATGTTGCTACACCCGCTGAGTTTCTCCAGCACTTTTGTCTACCAGAGGAGGTAGTTGAGCTGGGTACTATCGCAGCATTTAAAAGATACTCAGACAGGTACATGGAGCGGAAAGGTTTCGAGGAATTTGGATTATAACCATATAACCATATAACAATTACAGCACGGAAACAGGCCATCTCGGCCCTACAAGTCCGCGCCGAACAATTGTTTTCCCTTAGTCCCACCTGCCTGCACTCATACCATAACCCTCCATTCCCTTCTCATCCATATGCCTATCCAATTTATTCTTAAATGATACCAACGAACCTGCCGCCACCACTTCCACTGGAAGCTCATTCCACACCGCTACCACTCTCTGAGTAAAGAAGTTCCCCCTCATGTTACCCCTAAACTTCTGTCCCTTAATTCTGAAGTCATGTCCTCTTGTTTGAATCTTCCCTATTCTCAAAGGGAAAAGCTTGATCACATCAACTCTGTCTATCCCTCTCATCATTTTAAAGACCTCTATCAAGTCCCCCCTTAACCTTCTGCGCTCCAGAGAATAAAGACCTAACTTATTCAACCTATCTCTGTAACTTAGTTGTTGAAACCCAGGCAACATTCTAGTAAATCTCCTCTGTACTCTCTCTATTTTGTTGACATCCTTCCTATAATTGGGCGACCAAAATTGTACACCATACTCCAGATTTGGTCTCACCAATGCCTTGTACAATTTTAACATTACATCCCAGCTTCTATACTCAATGCTCTGATTTATAAAGGCTAGCATACCAAAAGCTTTCTTTACCACCCTATCTATATGAGATTCCACCTTCAAGGAACTATGCACGGTTATTCCCAGATCCCTCTGTTCAACTGTATTCTTCAATTCCCTACCATTTATCATGTACGTCCTATTTTGATTTGTCCTGCCAAGGTGTAACACCTCACATTTATCAGCATTAAACTCCATCTGCCATCTTTCAGCCCATTTTTCCAAATGGCCTAAATCACTCTGTAGACTTTGGAAATCCTCTTCATTATCCACAACACCCCCTATCTTGGTATCATCTGCATACTTACTAATCCAATTTACCACCCCTTCATCCAGATCATTGATGTACATGACAAACAACAAAGGACCCATCACAGATCCCTGAGGCACCCCACTAGTCACCTGCCTCCAACCCGACAAACAGCCATCCACCATTACCCTCTGGCTTCTCCCATTCAGCCACTGCTGAATCCATCTTTCTATTCCTGCATTTATACCCAACAGTTTAACCTTCTTAACCAACCTTCCATGAGGAACCTTGTCAAAGGCCTTACTAAAGTCCATATAGACAACATCCACTGCTTTACCCTCGTCAATTTCCCTAGTAACCTCTTCAAAAAATTCAAGAAGATTAGTCAAACATGACCTTCCAGGCACAAATCCATGTTGACTGTTCCTAATCAGACCCTGTTTATCCAGATGCTTATATATATTATCTCTAAGTATCTTTTCCATTAATTTGCCCACCACTGAAGTCAAACTAACAGGTCTATAATTGCTAGGTTTACTCTTAGAACCCTTTTTAAACAATGGAACAACATGCGCAGTACACCAATCCTCGGGGACTATTCCCGTTTCTAATGACATTTGAAATATTTCTGTCATAGCCCCGGCTATTTCTACACTAACTTCCCTCAATGTCCTAGGGAATATCCTGTCAGGACCTGGAGACTTATCCACTTTTATATTTTTCAAAAGTGTCAGTACTTCTTTTACTTTGAAACTCATAGTATCCATAACTACTCTACTCGTTTCCCTTACCTCACATAATTCAATATCCTTCTCCTTGGTGAATACCGAAGAAAAGAAATTGTTCAATATTCTATAGACAATTATTGTCTATTGTCTATTGTCTATTGACCAAATGCAGGCAAATGGGACTAATTGTAAGATTAGTCCTAGATGGGCCATCTGAATCAGTATGGACGAGTTGGGCTGATGTTTCTGCAACGTATGACTACGATTGAAAAATAATTTCACAAACTCACAACCCTCAGGTAACACCTTAAGAGTTCATGTTATAGAAGCTGAATTAGGCCATTCGGTCCATCGAGTCTACTCCACCATTCAATCATGGCTGATCTATCTTTCCATTCCCCTGCCTTCTCCCCATAGCCCCTGACACCCGTACTAATGAAGAATCTGTCAATCTCCACCTTAAAAATATCTATGTTTCTATGTTTCTATCCATTGACTTGACCTCCACAGATTCACCGTCCTTTAAAAAAAAAAAAATTCCTCCTCATCTCCTATCTAAAGGTATGTCCTTTTATTTTGAGGCTGTGCCCTCTGATCATAGACCCTCCCACTAGTGGAACCATCCTCCCCACATTTACACTCTTCAGGCCTTTCAATGCTTTTAGTCATTAATTGATGGCTGGAATCAAGTCAAGTCAAGTCAAGTATCCTTTATTGTCATTCACTCTTCAGTCTGAATGAAATTTCGTGCCTTGCAGTCATAACATAGAATAAAATAACAGAACACACACTTAACACAGTTTAACATCCACCACAGTGAGTCTACCAGGCACCTCCTCACTGTGATGGAAGGCAAACGTCTTAAAGTGTATTGCTAAGTGTATCGGATCCTGGAGTCTTACTGTTACAGAAGACAAATCATTGTGCTGACTTTCTATAGTCCTTTTATTTAATTGAATACCACAGTTTGTTCATTTAATTTAACTCTGCCTTAAAGTTGTTCGGAGAATCGGCTCCCACTGTTCTCTGAGGAAAAGAGTTTCAAAGATTCATCTCTCTCTTTAAAATTAAAATGAAGAAGTTAAAAATAATTTATCTTTGACAATAGACAATAGACAAAAGGTGCAGGAGGAGGCCATTTGGCCCTTCGAGCCAGCACCGCCATTCAATGTGATCATGGCAGCATAGTGGGGCAACTGATAATGCCGATGCCTCACAGAGCCAGAGATCTGGGTTCGATCCTGACCTTCTCGGGTGCTCTCATTGCGTGGAGTTTGCCCGTTCTCCCTGAGATTGCATTGGGTTTCCGCAGGGTATTCCAGTTTCTTCCCATATCCCAAAGACGTGCGGGTTTGGAGGTTAATTGGCCCTCTGTGAAATTGCCCCCTAGAGTGTAGTGCCCCTAGGGCGAGTCTGAAGAAGGGTCTCGACCCGAAACGCCACCCATTCCTTCTCTCCAGAGATGCTGCCTGTCCCGCTGAGTTACTCCAGCTTTTTGTGGCTATCTTTGATTTTAACCAGCATCTGCAGTTCTTTCCTACACCTAGAGTGTAGATTGTGGATACAGAAGTGGGAAAACATAGAACTAGTATGAACAATTGATCAATGGACAATGTGGACTCGGTGGGCTGAAGGGCCTGTTTCCATGCTGTGTATCTAAAATAGAAACATAGATTATAGGTGCAGGAGTAGGCCATTTGGTCATTCAATATGAATGATCATGGCTGATCATCCAAAATCAGTACCCCGTTCCTGCTTTCTCCCCATATCCCTTGATTCCGTTAGCCCCAAGAGCTAAATCTAACTCTCTCTTGAAAACATCCAGTTATTTGGCCTCCACTGCCTTCTGTGGCAGAGAATTCCACAGATTCACAACTCTCTGGGTGAAAAGGTTTTTCCTCATCTCAGTCCTAAATGCCCTACCACATATTCTTAAACTGTGATCCCTGGTTCTGGACTCCCCCAACATCAGGAACATGTTTCCTGCATCTAGCCTGTCCAATCGCTTAAGAATTGTAAATGTTTTTATAAGATATCCTCTCATCCTTCTAAATTCCAGTGAATATAAGCCCAGTCAATAGACAATAGATAATAGACAATCGGTGCAGGAGGCGGCCATTCGTCCCTTCGAGCCAGCACCGCCATTCAATGTGATCATGGCTCATCATCCACAATCAGTACCCCGTTCCTGCCTTCTCCCCATATCCCCTGACTCCGCTATCTTCAAGAGCCCTTAGCTCTCTCTTGAAAGTATCCAGAGAACCGGCCTCTGAGGCAGAGAATTCCACAGACTCACCACTCTCTGTGTGAAATTTACCAAGTCGATCCATTTATAAGCCTATTCGATCCTTTGTCCAGAAGGTAAGTTGGTGACCCCTAAGTTTTAAACAGTGAAATCCTACTTTTAGATTCCCTCATAAGAGAAAACATCCTCTCTGCACAATCCTTCAGTTTAAATATGTTTCAATCCAGTCCTTTCACATTCTTCAAAACCCTAGCCTGTCCAGGTAAGAATTTCATTATTCTGTCTGGGACATATGACAATAAAACGTCATTTGAGCGTCATTTACGCGACAACATTTACGCGTCACAATGCACGACATGTGCATCGTGACGTGCCCATGGCGTGCATCATGCCCGCATGGCGTGTGATGAGGTGTGGTGGCGTATGCAGTGACGTGCGGTAGCGCGCGGCGCCCCAGGATTTTCGGATTCTCGCGCGCCACCTGCGAGACGCACAAATATTCCACTCATAAATAAATAAATTCCTTTCACGATCTTGTACACCTCTACAAGATCACCCCTCATCTTCCTGCGCTCTGATGAATAAAGTCCTAACCTGCTCAACCTCCTCTTATTGCAGCTGAAGCCCTGGGGCCCTGGCAACATCCTCGTAAATCTTCTCTCACCCTCTCCACTTGTCGGAGAAATGTAATTCCATTTAATTCACAATCCATTCATTCATTGTCCATCATTTTGGATCTTCGGCCAGCGCAACACCTCGCCTCATGAATTTCCCTTCTTCTTCGGCGCCCGCGGGGACAGGAACTCAAAGACAAATACAGAGCAAGGCTAACAGAAGCCTGTATCAGCTCAGCTGTGTTAGCTGTTCAGGTAGGAGCAGGAGCTCGAGTCAATTTTAAATTGTCCCTTCCCGAATCGCTAAAGGAAATAAATCTAGCGCTGGGGTATTTCGCTAAACTCACAAGCAGGGCTGAGATTGGAAATGATCCACGTTGGTTTGAAAGAGGGTAATTGGCGTGGCATCAAATATTAGTGAACAATTACATTTGGTGTTGGAGGCAAAGTGCCAGATTACAAAATGTGTTGAGTCGGTTGAATTGGATCGGGGAGACGGATAATCCCTAAACTGCAAGGATCATTGAGCCAGGGTGATGGCATGCCACACACGGCGTTACGGTGGTGCAGCGATAGGGTCACTGCCTCGCAGCGCCAGAGACCCGGGTTCGATTCTGACTACAGGTGCTGTCTGCACGGAGTTTGCACGTTCTCCCTGAGACCCTGTAGCAGGGACTGTCGCAATGTTTATGAAACATTTACACGGGTACATGGATCGGACAGGTTTAGAGGGATATGGGCCAAACGCAGGCAGGTGTGACTACTGTAGATGGGATGGTGAGGGGAAGTTGGGCAGAAGGTCCTGTTTCCACACTGTATGACTCTGTGACCACGTGGTTTTCTCCGGGTGCTCCGGTTTCCTCCCACATTCCAAAGACTGCCTGCAGTCCGTGCTTTCACCCTTTTTTATTTTTAGGCCCTAAAACAAAATGTTAGTTGGAGGTCTTCTTTTATGTGGTTGGTGGGGGGGAGGGGAAGGGGGAAACGTTATTTCCTAGTCCCTACCTGGTCTGAGAGGCAGCTTCCCTCCGAGCTGCTTCTTCGCCCCTTCCTCGCGGCCTACCATCGGACTGGAGCAGCGTTTCCTGTCGGGACCGGCTAGGGGACTACAGCTTCGGCGGCGGCACAGCGCTGGAACACCATCACAGAGCGGGCGATGCCTTGCCTGGGTCGCTGTGCGGTTAGCACCGGAGTGCTGTGACCATCGACTCCAACATCCGAGGAGCTGTGGCTGCGGACATCCAGCCGAGGGCGGCGCTGGATTTGGAACACAGCGGAGCCTGGGATCCGAGATCGCCAGAGTCGGAGCTCCAACCAGCACGGCCTGAGGACTCCGGGGAGGAAGTGGCCGCTCCAGACATTCCAAGCCGCTGAGGAGTGTTCACCCGACGCTGGAGTTCCAACTTCTCGGCAAGAGGGCCTACAACATCGGACTGGCTGCGGAGGCCACAAATAGTCCCCGACCTCGGGTGATTCACAGAGGAAGAGGACTTAACTTTCTGATGCCTTTCACCACACAGGAACATTTTGATTCTGTTGTGCGGGGACGATCATGTTGAATTCTATAATGTGTTCTGTCAATTTTGTTTTTTTTAATTTTTCTATAGATGTATGGAAACGTAATTATTTCTTCTATGTAAAACACTTTGGTTTCAACGCGAGTTGATTTTAACGTGCTATATCAATAACATTTACTTACTTACTTACAAAGACGTGCAGGTTTGTTGGTTAATTGGCCTCTGTAAATTGTCCCTATTGTGTATGATAGAACTAGTGTAGGGGTGATCGCTGGTCAGTGCGGAGTAGGTGGGAAGGGCCAGTTTGGAAAGAGGATGTACTTGCCTACAGACAAGAAGAGACACAGCTGGTGCCTATAGACAGGAAGTGACATAGCTGCCATCCTGGTACCATCACAGCAACCTAGAGTTCAATGCTCTTAAGACAGTTGAATTGATTGTAAACTTTAGGAGAGCTCCCCCTCCCCTCACCCCACTCACCATCAACACCACAGTCACATCTGTGGAGTCTTTACTTAAAGAAGTTCCTGGGAACCATCATCTCCATGGACCTTAAATGGGGGGCTACCATCGACTCCACAGTCAAAAAGGCCCAACAGAGGATGTATTTCCTGCGGCAGCTGAGGAAGCACAATCTGCCACAGGCAATGATGGTCCAATTCTACACGGCCATCGTAGAGTCTGTTCTCACCATCTCCATCATGGTCTGGTTTGGCTCAGCCACCAAGCACGACACCTGGAGGCTGCAGCGAATCGTCCGATCAGCTGAGAAGGTTATTGGCTGCAATCTTCCCTCCATTGATGAACTGTACACTGCAAGGGCCAGGAAGCGAGCGGGCAAAATCATCTCTGACCCCTCTCACCCTGGCCACAAACTCTTTGAATCATTTCCATCTGGAAGGCGACTCCAGACTGTCAAAGCTGCCACAGCCAGACATAAAAACAGTTTTTATCCACGAGTAGTAGCTCTACTCAACAGCCAAAAATCTGTAGCCTCCCTTTGATCTGGTATTTAATTTAATTCACATGCTTAATCAATAATGTTTTATTATTAATGTTTAATGTTTTATGTGTCATTCCTAACTGTCACTGTATGTCATGTTGTCACTTGCGGGTGGAGCACCAAGGCAAATTCCTTGTATGTGAATACTTGGCCAATAAACGTATTCATTCATTCATTCATTCATTCATTCATTCATTCATTCATTCCACGCTGTATCTCCTAAACTAAACTAAACTAAACTAAATGAGCAGTGAAGTTATAGTGGGGATGCTGGTGCAAATATCTGCTTTTTTATTCTCCCCGACTGTGACTCTGGAGCTCCAATCGCAACCTCTAAATACAGTGTGAGGTGTTGAGATGAAAAGATAGAATACGTGAGACAAACGGATTGAAGAGTTGTGAATTGTGAAGCTAGAGGAATGAATATGGGTGGAGGGGGAAGAGGAGGGGAGCAATAGGTTTGAGTCCAAGTGGGGGAGAGACAGGGCCGGTGCGCGGGGAAGGAGCTGGGATTTTCATAAACCTCCCAGTTCCTTTTTTCTGTATTATACTAGACTAAGTGGGACTTGTTAGGTCCCAGTCACACTTTTGAGGCCTGGTCCCCCAGCGCAACCCGTTCCCCAATGCAATATTCCACCACTCACCCGATCCCCCAATGCAACGTCCCCCCAACGCAATATTGCACCACTCACGCATAGCCCCCAACTGGGCAGGTGCGGCTCATTTCCGCTCATCTCCCAGCACTCCCTCCCCCTCCTCTTCGCCCTCCCTCTTCTTTCCCCTCTCCTCCTCCCTTCCCCCACTCCGTCCCTCACCACTCCCTCCCTCTCCTTCCCCTACCCTCAGTCACTCCCTCCCTCCATCCATAACTCCCCTCCCCTCCCTACCCCCTTCCTATCCCTCTACCCCCCCCACTCCTCACCTCCCCCTGTCCCCCCCACTATCCCTCCTGACCGCACCCACTGCCCTCCTCTCCCTCTATCCCCCACTCCCCCCTCCTCCTCCTCCCCATCTATTTCCCATACCCCCCCCCCCACTCTCCTCACCTCCCCCACTTTCCCCCTCTCCCTCAATCCCTCCTATAAATCAGACGGCAAAGTTGCCGTGGAGGAGATGCGATGGCCCAGCCGGCGGCTTCAGTGGGTAAAGTTGCTGCTCTCAGCACCCAGAGACCGGGTTCGATCCCGGCTGCGGGTGCTGTCTGCACAGAGTTCGTACGTTCTGCCCGTGACCTGCGTGGGTTTTCTACGGTACTCCGGGGTTCCTCCCACACTCCAAAGACGTGCAGGTTTGTATGTTTAATTGGTTGGGTAAAATTGGTAAATGGTCGTACTGTCTGTAGGAAAGTGTTAGTGTGCGGGGATCGCTGCTCGGCACTGTCCGGTGGGCCGGAAGGCTTGTATCCGCTCTGTATCTCTCAACACAACTGACTTGTATTTCACTCTTGTTGTGATTGCAGGTGTTTCTCATTGGGCTGATAGCAGACAGGAAGTTCCAACACTTCAATGCTGTACTGGAAGCTTACATTCGACAGCACTTCAGTGCTACCTTGGCTTACAAGTACGTTGACAAAAAGTGATGCGTTTTCATTCATTCAATGAATCATTGAGTATCATTGAAGTTGGTCGTCAAGTAGATCATTTGAATAACATTGGCTTTTCTTCGATTAGTGGCTCGGTGGCGCAGCGGTAGAGACCCGGGTTCCATCCTGACTACGGGTGCTGTCTGTACGGAGTTTGTACGTTCTCCCTGTGACCTGCGTGGGTTTTCTCCGGGGTCTCCGGTTTTCATCCACACTCCAAAGACGTGCAGGTTTGTAGGTTAATTGGCTGGGTATAACTGTAAATTGTCCCTAGTGTGTGTAGGATAGTGTAAGAGTGCGGGGATCGCTGGGCGGCGTGGACTTAGTGGGCTGAAGGACCTGTTTCCGCGCTGTATCTCTAAAACTAAAAGTAAGTGTTGGTGGTAAACTCATAATAGGTCTACAAATAGTTTAATTTAGTTTGGAGACACAGCGTGGAAAAAGGCCCTTCGGCCCTCGGAGTCCGTGCCGACCAGCGAATACCTGTACACTAGTTCTATCCAACACACTAGGGACAATATACAGAAGCCAATTGGCCTACAAACCTGTAAACCTGGAGTATGGAGGGAAACCGGAGCACCCAGAGAAAACCCACACGGTCACAGGGAGAACGTACAAACTCCGTACAGATAGCACCCGTAGTCAGGGTCGAACCCGGGTCTCCATCAGGCAGTAACTCTACCGCTGTGCCAGCGTGCTGCGCTGTGTGGTATACTATGCATCTGGCTACGTAATTCTTGCAGATTAGGAATTATCCTTCACCCCTTTCTAATTCAACCGATGTAATACATTTTGTAATCTCACACTTTACCCCTCTGCGCCACTGTGCCACTGTGCCACTCGTTTGATTAGATCTTTCCTAAATTCATAATTTTTCTGTAACAGACACGTCAGCAAAGTCAATGTTAGCCCTCCGTGTTATCCTTTGTCCCATTCCTTCACTTATTTCCCTTTGTCACAGAGTCAAAGAACATTAAACAGTATAATTACATTTTTTTTTACAATTACAATACCGTTTATTGTCATTTGAACCTCAAATGAAGTTCAACCGATATTTGGTTTCTGCTGTCATACAACAAGAAAAGAACCAAGACACACAATTAACACAATTTACACAAACATCCATCACAGTGAACCTCCTTCTCACTGTGATGGAAGGCAAAGTCTTGTCTCTCCCCTGCTCTCCATTCTGCTCCCGATGGCAGGTCCCGCGGCCGTTAAGTCCACGCCGGGCGATGTAAGGCCCTGCTCCGGGTCGCCTTCAACCCCGCGACTTGGGCAGGAGAAGTTGCCGTTGCGGGAGCTCCGAAAAGCGGTCTCCCACCAGGGACCCGCGAGCTCCCGATGTCACAGTGCACCGGGCCTGCAGCTGCAGCCTCCGAAGCTCCGGAGTCGGGCCGCAGCCGCAGGCCACCACCGCTCCCATGCTCCGATGCCGGCCAGCTCCACGATGGTGAGTCCGCAGGCTCCGCGACTGGAGCCCCCAGGTCGTTCCGGTTGGAGGCCGCTCCACGAGTGCTAGGCCCCAACGACAACGGAGACCCGACAGGGATAAAGGTTTTTAAAGGGAAGAGACTTTAAAAGTTTCCCCCAACCGCCCCACACATATACACAGTTTAAAAACAATATATAACCACTACAAACTATACACTCAACGGGACTAAAAATTAAAAAAGACAGACGGACTGCAGAGGACCGCTGCAAAGTCGATAGCGCAAGAATAAACCTATATTTTCCAGTTGAGTTGGAGGCAAGGCTCAGTGCTGCAGTTGACAGAGCTGCTGCCTCACAGATGCAAGAAATTGCAGCCAATTGTGGCCATAGCCCAGGCCTTCACACAAACCAACCTCCCTTAGATCGACTCCATCTACACCTCACGCTGCCTCGGCAAGGCCAACAGCATAATCAAGGACCAGTCGCACCCCGGCTACTCCCTCTTCTCCCCTCTCCCATCGGGCAAGAGGTACAGAAGTGTGAAAACGCACACCTCCAGATTCAGGGACAGTTTCTTCCCGGCTGTTATCAGGTAACAATCTTGTTACCAACTAGAGAGCGGTCCTGGCCTCCCATCTACCTCATTGGAGACCCTCGTACTATCTTTACTGGACTTTATCTTGCAGTAAACGTTATTCCCTATACCCTGTATCTGTACACTGCGGACAGCTGTAATCATGTATAGTTTCATTGTTTTTGAGCCTCAAACAGTGATCCACTAACCAGGCAAGTGGAATATATTCAAGGTTTCAAGGTCAGTTTATTTTCACATGTACCAATTAAGGTTCAGTGAAATTCAAATTGCCATACTAAAACAAAAAGCAACAACTACATGAAAGTTAACATAAACATCCACCACAGCGGATTCCCCACACTCCTCACTGTGATAGAAGGCAATAAAGTCCAAACTTCTTCCTCTTTTATTCTCCCGCAGTCGGGGCAGTCGAACCATCCGCAGTCGGGCGATCGTAGCCACCGCGTTGAGGTGATCGAAGCTCCCATGTCAGGCTGATCGCAGCTCCTGTGTTGGGGTGATGGAAACTCCTGTGTTGGGGTGATGGAAACTCCTGTGTCGGGGTGATGGAAACTCCTGTGTCGGGGTGATGGAAACTCC